>NW_026844214.1:8255805-8513748 GCF_029955315.1 Cylas formicarius | reverse complement strand
CAATTTTTTCGTTCCATGAGAGTTATAATTTCTACACTTACAAATATGTAATCGAAATCATATACTCACTTAATACACAACTAAACGACAAATATTTACGAATGTTATTTATGTTTAGGTTAACATTACTTACTATATTTCATTTTTTTCTTAAGAATTATAAACGTTGTATTATCAATATTATTTTTCATTTGTTGGAATATAGCCATCTGATCTATCAATATCTTGATTAGATTTTCTAATTTCTTTTCATTTTATATTGTGCTTTAAGGTTGGCAATTTGCAAAACTAAGGACGGAATCTTGTTCATGACGGCTTTTTAAGATACTGACGACTAAAGATACAAGATACTTTTGTAAGTAAAATTTAACGAACAATGATAACGTTGTAAAACACAAACATTGAATCCATCGAAACTAGCTCAATATTTATCAAATTAAAATTCATAGAAAAAAATCTTGAAAACTTTGGCCTCACAAGCGTCTCTCTATGTTCAAACGGGATTGCCCAAAAAGGGCGAGAAAGTAAAAGAAAAGGGTTCGTTGACGTGGGCAAGGTCATGTTTGGTGTCGTTTTCCATTTAGATAATGAAATCGACCCTGAACCGCTTCTACTTAAACAAAGCAAAACCGTATTGGAGGCGATGTTGCCAGACGGTCTGCAAATAATGAAGAAAACACACCTTTCTTGCAAAAAGTGTTGGCAACCTCTTTAAAATTGGCAACGATGTATTTTAAGTAACACGAAATAGCCAATGGTGTAATGGGAGACGACACGACAAGCTGCAAAAGCACGACAAGTGACATACGACTTTCCATTTTTAGGAGTTAGTTGGTATCGTTTAAACTGGAGTTTACATGTACATATTTGGTGCTTTTGCAATCGCAAAAAAAGTTATGTACATCCATAAAACCAGGAATTGAAAATCTATTCGCACGCTCTCGACTAATGCCAGTGCATTACAAAAAATATAAACATTTTGCCTACTTTCCTTATTTGAATATTATTTTGTATTAATACCGTTATTAACTACTTTAGTTTGGTTAGTTAAGTTAGGTGCTTTTCGGTTAAGAAACAATCCGGAAACGTTACTAAATGCAAAACATCATACAATTAGGGTGTATTCGAAATGTGGAATAGTTTAGGAATTTTTTTTAGCGTGTCTTGTCATTTTTGGTGTTTCTGTTCTACTTTAATTTGTTAATAATTATTGTTGTTGCATTCAGTCACAGCACTCTTTGAAACTATATACAAATTTCCTATTTTTTTGACCGATTTGTCAAAAACGAGTGGACTAAAATATAAAGGCTTATATGTCAGAAAATTGATAGTGTTCTGTTTTATGCGTCAGTTTTAACAAAACTTGGCTACTAACCTTACGTTTTGTTTTTTTGTTTACCTGGATATCTCTAAAAACAAAAAAGTTATAGCCAATTAAAATGATATCAAGATAAATTGAACTCACGGTACGATAACAATGGACAACAAAATACGAACAATTAAAGTAAAATTCAAGCTAAAATGATTATTTTTGAGAATTCAACCAGCCAAAACTGCTTCGTATTCTGCTTACGGATTCTTCCGGGCATTTGGTTTACACCGTTTTAACAACAATTTTAATTAGTATGTTCAAGGTTAAACCTGGGTAAAATTAAAAACTAACCAAATGTACCGTGATGATTTTTAAAAAAATGATCGCTGAAAATTTGGAAGTTTCGATCGCAATGACGAAATTATATTTGCCCGTTCGATTTCGGTAAACATAAGTTTCACAATATTTCCGGTGATGACTTCATGAAATTCCGCTTGAGATATTAGATAGCTGATAAGTAGGCACGAAAACGTTCAACATTTTTTTACCTATCACCATCATGAAGATGAATAATTGGTTATACGCTTGTCTTTTGTTTCCATTTTTTTTTTCAATTTTAGTTGATAATTTTTGTGATTAACATTATTTAATTCTATGGTAGTTTATTATTATTAACATTATTTTGGTTGGATGTATTTGATTCGATAACAAATATAGTGGCAAATGTGCGAAAAAAAAAAACGGTTTTTTTATAATTGCGCTAAAAATGTGTCTAAATTAAAGTATTACGGATTCCGTTCAAAAATGCATAATAAAAAAAAGCTGGTACATCGACAAGGATTTGACATAACCAAGATGCCGCGTTGATTATAACAAATTATTTCAACAATCCAGCACAGCAACATTTTAGATCTGTTGAAAAATATTATAAAAAACTGACCCAGTTGCCACTCAGTACGGACGACTGGTAAGTAGGTAGGATAAGCATCCAAGTGCTGAAGGAAAATGAAATTTTTTGCGTAAAATCAATAGCTCAGAGAAAAAACTTGTATAAATAGAAATGTATGCGGTACTTTGGTTTCTTTTAGTGTAAAATATATATAGAAGGGTTATCTAAGCCAGATTTTAATAACTGTCGAACTTTCTCACGTTATTTTTCTCAACAATACTCGGGATTATACCCGTTTCCGCTAGGCTACGTAAAGTATTAACAACTAGAAAAAAGGTAATCTTAATCTTTAAAATAACTTAAATATCGCGCTTATTTTTTGTTAATAACTTCCGATAGAAAATATAAATTCCCAGAACTTTCAAATACAAAAATAATAGGCAAGAAACTAAGACCGGAAAACCATTTGGACTAATCTGTACTTTTTCCAATATGACGAAAAATAATTTTTTTATTCAAAAAATCAAGTATCGGGTTTGCAATAAGCATTTTGCGAATGCTAATATCGAAAGCAAGGTTTATATTTACACATCCCACCACAAATAATACTTTTTATTTTTTATCGGGGTCGCATTCTATTTGGTCGCCCACCCTGTTAAATACGTTCAATAATCGCCCACAGTTTTTCTTATAAATTTAACGGTGGGCGTTTTATATTACATTACGCCATTCGTGTTACTTAAAGTGTTCCAATCTCTATTGACGATATGCATATTTACTTTCGATCAGTTTTCTTAACTATAACCAAATCTACATACTGCTACGCTATTAATATCGCGAAGATTATTTTGGTAATTTTGGTTCCATTCAAATATGTAAGCGAGGCTGTAATTAGTATATTAGGCAACAAGTGGGGTAAACGGCATTTGAGTCACGAGTTTATTAGGACGAGCGGAGCGAGCGCTTTATAAACGAGTGAGATAAAGTATATTATGCAATAAGTGCGATAAACAGCAAGTGGCTTAATAACCGAGTTAGATAAAGAGTTTACCAAACGTGTTGCATACTATACTTTTTCTACAACCGTCACGAAAAAATCGCAATTTAACAAATTAAAAATAATATCAAATTATCGTATTACTAAATTTCGTACCATTCAAAAAAAATATTTACTAGTTGCCATTAAACCTATTCGTTTATCGTTCCGATCGGTTCTGCTATTGTTGTCTCTTTTTAACTTAACTGTGTACATTAGACAGAAAGAGTTGTTTTATTGTATTGTATAAACAACGGAATAAACACAATTTTAAAACGTTATGTTGTTTATTTAACTTTTACAATTGACCATTAAGTAGTGTATTTAAAGAAAAAGACTGTAATTGGAAGAAAAATCATCCAAGTATAATAAGATTAAATTTTTAAGATTGTATCAGCAAGAAAAAGCTGGTCCTAATCTTCAATTTTGTTTTGTTTACAATTGGTCTTGGCAAGATATTAATATAAAAACTGTAAAAATCAGTAAAGTTCATACGAACGGTACGTAAAATTTCTGTGAGAAACTTAACACTTAACACTTTACTTACAGAATAGTCCACTACATTTTAATTGTAGCTTATAGCACGTAGTATTTAATTAGGGGGGGGGGGGGGCAGTGTGACACAGAAACAGCGTATTGATTGGTCAAGATGGCAGCCATCTCTCGTATGCGACATGCCCTGTTTCCGTAGTGCCGTACTTCGTTGCCCTTACTGGGACGCCCGGTATATAAAGGTCAGTGCGGCGCTTTTTGATATCTCCATAAATAAACAAAAATTTTGAATGCAAAAGTTGTTTGTACGAAATTACTGCTTGCAATTAAAACAGTGGTCATTATTTCATTTATGGATTTCTGCCAGAAATTATACTCACAGCCTCGTCCCAAATTTTAACGATCCTGAAGTTGCAACGCGACGCTGCTAAGCTACGACGTTCACAGAAAAGAAACTTTTTTTTACTGAGTCAGCATTTCGGCCATACCGAGTCTCGTTTTTGCGTAAATAATCATTGTATCCTAACAGAAATTACGTTTAAAAGAAACAATTTTTGACCGTACCAAAACGAAAGAGAGTTAGTTCATAGACGAGTTACTGTTTTTGGTTTTTGAATTTTACATAATCAAATGATTATAAACGTGAGTTATAATTAAATATGAATTTATTCCTGAATTCCAACATCAGATTTTTTAGCAATCTTTAGCTCATTTATTTCATGTTTACGCAGACAATTTTACATAGCCCAATAAATTAAATAACTGACTAATTACTATGATGAGGTATTACCTTTCTGGAATGATGTTCCGCTAGTTTTAAATAAAGTATTTCGTATATTATTTATATTTTAACAATGATCGCTAATCTAAACCCATATTTATGATTGCTGTATGGCTAAGTTATGTTGCATTTGAAGCTCGTTCAATTACACTGTCAATTTGCGGAAGGGTTCCATTATAGATTTCATCCTTTTTTAGTTGATCAAAACTATTAGCTATGATTGCTGATTATATCTTAGCGACATCTTGCAAAAATTTATAAAGAGCACAACAAATTAATGATACAATCAAAGATACATTACCAAAACCGGCGTTGACTGTTATAAACCACAGTGATTTTTTTTCAAAAATGTTTTGTCTCTGTCAGCTGACAGAGAATAAACAAAAATAACCAAAAATGATGTCATTACAGAAAGGAAATGCGCCAAGTTTAGACCAGCAGTGTAGAGGGACTTTAACCACCAAAAGTGAATTCAGAAATTGGTGCTTGCAAAAAAAATTTACATCGCGTATTTAGTAGGTGCCATTGCCAAACCCATGAATTTATATTTCTCAAACCAGTTGGATTAGACCAATGCGCAATTGCAAGACTTGGCTAACGCCACAAAATTTTAACAAATCAACAATCATCAATCAACAAATGAAATTGAGAGCTATCTAGAGATGAGTTACTGACTCATATTAAAAGAGATAAAAAAATGTCAGCAACGACATTAAATCAAATCTGTTGCGTGCACAATTGCGGGTCCTAAACCACCATTTGAGAATTCTTCACCAAAAAGCCCACGGAATTATTCAAGCGGGTATATTTCGGTCTGGTACACAAAATTCAATCATCGCAAGAAGACGGAAGGGACCAGCAAGAGGGGCCAGAGTAAAAACTAGCAAAAGAACCCGGATTTCAGAATTCAGTAAGGGTAAATATTTTTTTCATTAATTGGCAATGCATTACAAGGAATCCTCAAATCTTAGATTGGAGTAAAGCTTGGATTGTAAACCATCCTGTATGTAAAAATCCCGACCTGAGAATCCAATTATCAATTTTAGAAAAGCATCAATGTAGGTTTCTTGAGTTTACTTTTAATACGATTTCAATGAAAATAACTGCTTTAATCTGGACTAGCAACTTACATTGCAGTTCTTGTGGCGGCATGCCCTGCGATAAAAGTCATAGTTTTCCTAAATTTTGTAATAAAGCCGTTTTGTCACATATTTCTGATTTTGCGTTTTAAAAGCATCAGGGATTACATAATTTGTTAGTTAGTTTTAATTAATATGTTTTGGCTAAACCATTTACATTACAGTTGTATATATACATATTCATGTTAATTATTATAGTCTAATATAATAATAATAAATTTATTTACTAGATTGTGAGAAATATTTATTTTGATTTTCCAGAGAAAAAAAAAATAGGTTTCAGTCTAGTCTTTCTACAGGGTCCTTACAATCTGAGACGAGTGGGCAATATATAATTAGGAGGAGAATTGATGGTAAGTGGATTAATATTTTTTTTTCAATTTTAACCCTTCATTGGCAATATATACCTTTTTAACAATGAATTATTTACTCAACAATAAGGCTGTGCCTTTCCTCATACCTATTTTCAATGGTTCTCTTATTATTTCATATTTTCTAATAAAAATCAATTAAACCTCGAAGTTTTTCCTAGTTTTAAAAGAATACTGTAGTGACGTGTTGACAATGCGTTTAATTTACTTTACCGAAAACGGGTTAAAAGGCAGTCTTTACAAACTTAAAATAATCAAGATTTCTAGAACGCTATTGGGATTGCGTATAGGGAAGCCTGAAGAATCCAGTTATAATTTTTTGTCAGAAATTCAGAATTGACGTAATACCGAGAGTGATCCATTTAAAATGACGAAGTTAAGTGCTGCGAGAGTCTTACGGGATATTTTGTATAATGGTAACAATTTTCACTGCATACAGCAATTTTATTCAAACTATTTTTCTATATAAAATATATAAAAGAATCCCGCAACAGCAATCTACCCTGTATACATACACACATATCTATATTATATTATTGCTTTTAAATTAATGGAAGTATACCATTTCATTTTGAGATTCTACTTCTGAGATATCAAAGTTGATTTTATTTGTACACAGTCACTTTCGAAATAAAAAAAAATCCACCATTTTTTGTTTATCGGGAAGTTCGAAAACCTATTTATTTTCAAATTTTTAAAAATTAACTGAATTTTGTCAAAAGTACTTAGAGTTACTTAAAATCGACTTTTCAGTAAACCTAAGCAAATTTTAATTTCGATAAGATTGCGATAAGATTGCTCTCGATGTAAGTAGCTTCATAAAAATTATCAATTAATTAAAATGTTACAAAAGTAAAAACAAAACTTTTTTGCGAAAAGCATCTTGGTTTTTCCAGCACATTTCCTTTTAACCTTTCCGAGTTATTGCACCCAACAACGAACTGTAAATTGTCATCCATTACAAATTTTAAAACCATCTGAAAACCTTAAGGCAAAAAGTGAATTACGGCAGTAGAAGTATTAAGAGAAATTCAAGGACAATTTGCATGTGTCCCAAAAACGTTATAGTAGTTATTATTAATATAAAGTAGTCCAGGAACGAATCACATTCCACGCATGCAGTATAAATGCCACACCCAACCAAAAAAGCTACATGAAAATGATATGGAAGTTGTTCAAGTTCCGATTTATTCCTTGACAAGAAGTTATAAAATTTGAGCAAAAAGTGGTCGTATAATGTGTAAATGCCGTAGGTGCGATCCCTTCGACATTAAATTTTGAAATTTTTCGACTACATCAAGAACGAGTGGATTAAAATATGAAGTAAAATAGCGCATTTTATTGAATGCACGACATATATTTAAAAAATAGAAAAATTGTGTTTGCCCCAGGCGTTTATTGGAAAACTTCGGAATGGCATACTGCCCCCAAAAATATTAAAAAACTACATGGGGAAAAATGCCTCCTAAAAGAGCTACAGATCAACATCAGAGTTAGTTAATAACTACTAGGGCTAACGCGCGGGCTATTACTGTTTATGCTTGTCTCTCGCATATGGATAAAGTAATGTACCAAATATAATTCACAAAAGGCAGGGGCTCGATGCAAAATTAACAATACCGACCCAATTAAAACCTGCATGCTTCTACGGTACCGTGCAACATCTAATTAAAGGCTACCCACACACATCTTTGCGCGAATGTTTAAAAAAAAGAATGCCAGGTTTTAACTTTAAATGGATCTTGCTCAGGGCCCTTTAAATTATTTTTGAAAGCTTGCTTTTCCAATGTTACGTGCATAGACTATTAAAATGATATTTTTCAGACATGCTTCGATACGTAGGTAAAACGCAAAATTTGTAATAAAACATCTTTTGCGTTGGGTTAATAGAGCGTATTTATTTAATGTAAACATATCAAGACTTCGATATTTAGACCAACCAACAACGTCACTGTTGACATAAAATTCAAAATATATTTGTCCATCAAAATACAAACATCCTGTGGGTGTAGCTATACAATATTTTAAAAGTGTAAGTGGATCCAAACAACTCATGCCTTTAAGTTTTTTTTATATTTTTACAATGTTCTGAGATTAGGCGTCACCCCATAATAAACAGACCATCGACTACAACATTTTCCATTTTAGGGAGTTGTTGCCGCACACCTACTTATATAAAGTATCAGATGTTTTTATTTAACGACGAAACTAAGCTTAACTATCAATTAACATTTTTGGATATTTTTGTTAAACTTCGCAAAATAAATATACATTTGGTCTCTGCATTCACGTCACGAACTCCGCCAATAATAGATGCCAAAACAATAATTAACGCCCACTTAGATCACTTTACATTTCCATTTGAGGTTGTACTTGACATTCATGAGGTATTAACGGTATTTTGGTAAAATAATAAAAAAATAGTATGCAGTGCGAAACGAGATCCGAAGTTTATTTATAATAGTTAATGGAAAGTGTGTTTTGATTATGCCGAGAATTGTCAATAAAATCTACTGTAACGTTAACTAACCTAAATCTTCTACCAGCCTTAACATCACTCCGCCAATATGGACATCTCCCTTAACACGAATTTGTCTTTCTGTCTGCAGATCAGTAACAAAAACTCTGAGATCCCACGACCCGTCACCTACTACGTGCCCATTGGCAATCATGTTGATTTTTTAAAGCACTTAATTTCTCACAAAGTGTTTCTTTCACTGAATTAAAGTCACGAAGAGGCACATTTTAACACTTTATAAAAATAACTACGTAAATATATTTGATCAGGTGCCACCGTCTCTCCCGTCAAAACCCGTAAACACAATATAAAAAAATAAGCCGAGCGACCCCGTGCCAGATTCGTCACTCAGGAGGGGGATAAGAAATAAAAAGAATTTTATAGTGGGGAGTATGTATCAGTACATGGTGAATATGTAATTGCCTAGCTAATGGTCTCACGTAGCGACATCATTGGAACATTTAAAGAAACTTTTAAAACTTACTAAATATTGCTCGAGGCGCAATGCAAAAGAATACCAGTTAATTTCTTTATCCAGCTGCACCTAAGATATAAAACTTAAAAGTATTCACCAACTTTAATCTTTAAAATATAAAAATATTAAGTAAAAGTGTATTATTACCTAAAAATTACAGTTTGTTTCTACCCATCCCCTAAGAGAAAGATTTTTTTGATTTTAATTTATATTTATTTGTATTTACATATGGATTATACTTCGTTATTTATGCTATGGAGCGATCGTCACAGAACAGCAATGTTTATGGTTAATGATCGTTATTTGTTTTGATTTGTATACTTTTTGGTTATTTTAAAGACTTAAATTTAGGAATTTTAATAATGGAAAAAATTCTGAATCTTAGAAGACTTGATGATATTAGACGTAATTTAAGATTTGCAAATAGCGATCGTACTAAAAGCACCGAAGATCAGGTTGTTATTTATTTTGGTGAATTTTTGTTAGAAAATCCCTCTTAGACTGCACGTATTGGTGAAGGGAATAATAAAACAATTTTATTAGGTTCACGTTGAAATGACAGTGTACAAGAAATTTGAAGACCTTCACTCACGGTTGTTACTTAAATCCAATGCCCCAGAACTTCATAAAGAACTCCACAAATTTTTTTTATTGGATTGTTTATCGCGTCTTCCATCAGCATATGAGGTACCTAATATCTGATGTATTCGCAACTGCTAATGTATTTGGTATTTTAGAGTCTAGACGCTAGTCGACCATGGCTGTGTTACTGGATTTTACATCCCTTATCTCTAATGGGTGTTCGTGTTGACGATGTTACAAAATCCATGATCGCCCAATTTTTGAGAAAGTAGGTATTGATAAAGGAACAATTTAATATTTTTCAATGGACTCCTTTATTACACAACAGCTTTAATTAATGGTGTCTTCTATGATTTTAATATTAATTTTCACTCTTATACATTTCTTTAATTAAACTCTGAATTTTTATTCCTTAACTGACAATTAATAATGATAAAAATAGAAAATTTAATTTAAGTATTGCATTATGTAGATGTCAAAGTCCAGATGGTGGGTTTGGAGGTGGACCAGGACAATATGCACATTTGGCACCAACTTATGCAGCAGTTTGTGCACTAGTGATAGTAGGAACACATGAGGCATACAGGATCATTGACAGGTTGGTTTGTTATAGTTTAATTGAGAATTGTCATTTTTTGCCAGAAAATTTCCCTGAAGAAAGTAAATTACATTGTCTTTTTTTAGGCAAAAACTTTATGCATTTTTAATGAGTGTAAAGCAATCAGATGGGTCTTTTGCAATGCACAATGGAGGGGAGGTTGATATAAGAGGTGTTTACTGTGCCTTATCTGTTGCAAGTTTAACTGGAATTTTAACTACTGAACTTGTACGAGATACAGCAGAATGGATAATAAGGTTTATCATTCATTCAGTATAATTATTTTATAATTTAAACTATAACACGTGAAGAATGGGCTCCTTGCATAAACAAATCGATACATATTTATAGCTTACTTACATATATGTCTATGTACCTTAGAATGACAAAATAAGAATGTTGTGGTTGCAAATGATTCTGCAAAATCAGCATCAACAATGATGATGAGATAAAATTACTCAGATAGAATGTGGTCTCTCTAGCAGTATTTTTCAATAGCTCAATTAGAAAATGTATATCTGACCTTCTTTGAGGTCTCCTTTTAAATTATTTATAGGGATTTGATTTTTTAAATATGTACTGTTTTTTTATTATACTATGTAAATGGTATTTACAAATATAAGGCATGTAAGAGGCCCATTATAACAAGCAATATATAAAGTATATATTCCAAATTTGCGTGTTATCTGCAGTTTATGTCTATCTTGGCCCCTTTGTATGATAAATTTTTGTACATTAAAATATTTTTGTTGTAGTTGCCAAACCTATGAGGGTGGTTTTTCTGGGTGTCCTGGGTTAGAAGCTCATGGAGGGTATGCATTTTGTGGATTAGCAGCTTTAGTTATTTTAAATAAGGGTCACTTGTGCGACAACCAAGCTTTAATGGTAAATGATGTAATTAAAATGGTGACAATTTAACAAACTTATATACTAATTAGGTGTATTTTACACTAGCTCAGTTCTACTTTACTACCATCAAAATTTTAAATTTGTTAGATTCGGGATTGCATATAGCTATTAGATAATATAGTGACCCAACTACAGTAAAGATTGATGCGCTCTACATTTCACTTACCTGAATTTATGGCCATCGTTGGTTAAATCTCGCGCATGCGCATGTCTAATCGATCTCGATTATTTTTTATAGTTATTCATAAGTTTTTGTATTATCGGTATAGACATCGGCTATATCTCTAAAAGCAATATGGCGGCATTGCTTGTCTGTACACAGACACAGAGCCTCCATTCCGCAGTCCCGATTCCACTTCGTCTAATTTGTGGAGGCTCAAAGAAATCTTTATTAGGCAATTAAGTTAAGGAATAGGACGTGATGCTTATATTGAATGCTCGATCAGCTCCTACAGTATTTTTTCTTTAGAGAAATTCTTTTTCAATTTTTAAAATATGGGGTAAATAATATTAAAGCGTACAGGGTGGTCCGGTCCGAATTATAAAAGTGAAACTTTCATACCATATTCAGCAGATAAAAATAAGTAAAAAAGTTCTATGTTCTAAAATGAAAGTTTATTTTATTTGATACGTCAGAATACGCAGAAGACGCCATACTGCTAGTTTTTTAATAATAGAAAGGTCAAAATTATTAACAAATTTAAAGTTTTAACGGTCAATTCCCTTGTGAACTAAATGAATAACTGAATATTATTCCAGAGGTGGATTGTACAAAAACAAATGAGAGTAGAAGGTGGCTTTCAAGGACGAACAAATAAGTTAGTTGACAGTTGTTATTCCTTTTGGCAAGGCGGAGGGTTTCCTTTGCTCTATACCTTGTTAGCCAAAGGTAAATTAATATGAAATTTAATTAGAAAATGGGACAATTTTTTAATGATTGTAGATGATTTAGCTCCGCATGATCATCTTTTTGATGAAAGAGCGCTCCAAGAATACATATTAATATGTTGCCAGCATGCGCAAGGTGGAATGGTAGATAAACCAGGTAAACCTCGAGATGTGTATCACACTTGCTATACAATAAGTGGATTATCAGTGGCCCAGCATTTTTTGGAAGAAAAGCATGTTCTTGGAACATATAAAAACGAATTGGTAATTGTAGTGAATCTTTTAGTAATTTCCAAAAGTACTCCAGAAGTACAAATAATGTTAATTGAATATTGCTGTTTACATTTCTTCCTGCAACTAGCAATTATTTCCGTTTACTGGAGTTTCTTATTTTAGGCTAAGACGCACCCTTTATATAACATCAGACCAGACTTAGTACGAAAGTCGTTGTTGTATTTCCATAGCTTGGAAAAATTCCAGTCATTTAGCAGTTACGGTTCAACGTGACATCAACTATTTGCCTCCACCTATTTCGTTAAACATTTTGTACTTTTCCTAAATGGAAATTTTACAAACTTTCGGGAATACTTTGGTTTTGAGTTTAAATAAATAAACTAGAGTATTGGATGGACCCATTTGAATTTGTTTACAATCAATACCTTTTTTTAAATTTTAACATACAGGATGACTTGCAGGTGATAAAAAAAATAATGGATCTTGAAATTTTTAAAACGTAAACATGATTATAAAAAAGTTTAATTTCAATTAAAAAATGTATATATAAAATTATTCAATTTCAATTAAAAATTGGATTTCACTGGAAGGACTGGGTTTGAGGAGTACGCTCCTGCGTTGGCGATACAAAAAGATTTTTAATTGTACTATTACTTGGACTTGAAATAGAATCTTCTGGTGTTTGTGCGATGAATGAATCAGGAGTTGTCGCTGTATTACTCTCGTCACGCTGAGGTGGTGTTGTACTTTGGTTCTCGTGTAGATGTGTGGTGAACATCAGATCTTCATCCAGTGCTGTATTTCTCTCCACGGGTGTAGGAGTCTTAGTTTTATCACCCCGTGGCGACAAATTTGACTCTGTCATCTCAGTAGGTCGGGCCGAGTTTAGATTACCTTGCATATTCACGTCAACTGCGTCATCATCAATTGCTGCATTTTGTTGGACACCCTCAGTCGAATTCTTATTTTCATACAGTCGAGGATTAATGCATACAGTTTTTGTAGTGTTGTAGGTTTTATAAATACCTATGAGATTGTCACATAATTCAAACATATTTGACCGAAGTGAAATAATTATAAATTGTGCATTTTTTGTTCTCGCCTGAAAAAAAGGAAAAAACGTAATTATCAAATAAAAATGGACGCAAAAGTATTTACCTTGATGTAATTTCCAACTATTGAGACATTCTTAAAATCCAAAGCGGCATCTATTTCATCCATTACATAAAGAGGCGAAGGCTTATAATAATGCAATGCAAAAACCAGTGCCAAAGATGACAAAGTCTTTTCGCCACCAGATAAGTTTGATATTTTCTTCCAAGTTTTTCTAGGTGGTCTTACACTGAAACACAAATTGAAACTCATTTATTCACATTATGTGATCCAACTTCACGCACTTTATATCAGTGAAGCCATCTAAAATACTATTCATTAAATGCATGGTATGGTATTATGGCAAAACATCACTAAATTAACACCTTTATCATGGAAATCATCACGAAAACCTGCCTGTATAAAACTTTCTCATTTCGAAGTAAACTGCATTAATTTTTTTTAACGAAATCAAAAGATTTTTGAGGGATTTACCAGCCCCGCAGTTACAGATAGTTACAAAAATAATTTCCTTCTTATATCAGCTGTTAGCGTTTTTGAAACCTTAGTCCTATCCCAGATACGGCGGAATTTCCGTGGGTGGAGTCCGCATGGGATCCGTTAGTGCACATCAGTACAGTAGATAAAATAAAGAAACGCCCAAATTGGAGAGGACGAAATTATTCCGACGGAAAAAAGTTTTCCGCTGCATGCAGGAACTTCCAAGTGTTGACGTTTTATGTTTACGATGCCAGTGAACGATGTGGTCTAAAAATGAACATAAGCAAAACCAAGTTCATGATTATAAATAAAGAATCTCGTAGAAAGTGTCGAAGTGTCACTTATTTGGGAACGACAATAAATCACCACCCTCAACAGATTAAATGCTGAATAAAAAAAAATCAATACAAACTTTATCAAAATGTCAAAACAATTTGGCCATAAAGATTAAAATCCTTCGATGTTACGATTTCTCGACACTCTCTTACAGAGACTTCAAGGTTTAAAATGTGGCTATATAGGAAAATTCTGAGGATCTCGAGAATGTCTTACGAATCGGTACTGGAAAGAATGAGCAAAGGAAGGGGGTGAGAAAAACTATAAAAAGAAAAAAAGCTCCAGGGCTATATAATGCGAAACGAAAACAAATACCATCTTCTTAGGGATATTCTCCATGGAAAATCTATGACAAGAAAGACCTGGGTTCAAGAATTAAGAACATGGTTTTCCAAAACAAACACTAAATTGTTCAGAGCAGCCATAAACAAATTCGTTATAGCCAGGATAATCGTCAATGTTTGGAACTAATAGTTACTTGAAGAAGACGGAGAAGAACACATATTTACGTTAAAACTTGCATTCCTTAACTGTAAGGTGATGGACTAGTTTTTGCTTCTAGGAAGAAGAGAAACTGACAAAGGCGGAAGCGGAATCTATTCCGCCGGCTATGTGGGTTAGTTCAAGCGGAAGAGTACTTTTCCGCTCGGAAATTCCGCCATGTGTGGGATAGGACTTAGAGTTTGTTATCAAGTTAGTTAGTTATCGAAAAAAATCCAAAACGCTGTGTATTCTAAGTCATCCAAATTTCCACTCAATAGGTTTACAAAGGTCAACTTATAATTAAACTTAGGATTTTACGAAGTTGTCAACAATAATCTTCAAAAAGCTATAATAGGATTTTAATAATACGTAATAAAGTAACCCCGTAAATCTTTAACAAACTCTGTTGGTAAAAATCCTAAATATTTATTAATATTCTTTTTAAGATCTACCCTTGCATAATTTAATACTGTTGATGTCAGTTACTAGTTTGTTAACTTAGTTGTTACTGGGATTTTCAGTTACTAAGAAATGGAAAAACAAGATGTTTAATTACTAAAAAATGTAAAAACAAGATATTCTTGTTCAGTGTAGTCATTACATAAAACACCAAAAAGTTCATTTAAAATTTAAAAAAATTACTTACTTAAATTGTATTCCTTCCGTAAAAGGATCATAAGTGTCTACCATTTCAAATTCAGCATCGCCTCCTAAAGTAATCATTTGATACATCTCCTTTAACTTCAACCTGATAATATTATATCCATTCATGAATTCCTCCTTCCTCTGAGACCTCAATTTGTCATACAAATTTTTCATTTCTGTTCTTTTGTTTGTGACTTGTTGTAGTTCTTTCGTCCGATCCAGATACGCTTCCCGTTTTTTCTTATATTCCTACATGCATAAAGCAAATGTTGATAAATTACATTCCGCATATAACATTCCCACCTCAATAGCATTAAGATTTGGCTTAACTGTCTTTAAGTGATTTTCTGCAGCCTGCAATTCCTTTTCTATGTCTTCTGCATTTTTCTCTTTAATTGTTTCAGGATTAAATTCTTCTAATTCTGGTACCGTCTCATTTGGAATGTCGTGAAGTTGTAAAGTACCCAACTGAAAGATAAAGAATAGTAAAACATTTAAATATCAAAAATATTTTTTACTTTCGCCTGCCACGCCTTGATACTAGTATTATAATCATCAAGTTTTTTCCGATGTATTTTCAATTTTTCATCAATATCAATTTTTTCAGATTTTAGAGTGTTCTCTTTTTTCTTGATATCATCTACTTCTTTGTGAATTTCTATAAAATAAAATATAATTTCAATTCATTAGTATAAAATTTACAATCACTTACCTATGTAGTCTTTCTTTTTATCCTCTAATTCTTTTGTAATTTCTTTCTCGGCCATCAATAATTTTTGCCCCTGTTCTTCCAATTCAGCTCTTTCTTCTTTCATTTGTATTAAACTCTTTTCTAAATCTTCAAGTTCTTGTTCCATACGAGCAATATTGTCTTTTGTCATTGCATAATTTCTAACGAATGCAACAATTATTAATTTTAACCACATTCGCCGGCAAAAAAAATCGGCCATTAAAAATTAACTCCAATTTCAAAGTTCTTCATCATTTTTTAAATTGTGAATTGATTCTTTTGTAACGATGCTACATCACAAATTTTTATTCAGATTGGAATTTGAGCATAAACTTAAATCACATTGAAGCATGATCTTGTCTATGTGTGTGTCGTCCAAAGTGTATATTTTATTTGCCTATTTTTTCTTTAAAATTTTTCACACTCTGTAAACTTATAAATTAGTCTAAAGTACGCGGGAACAAAAATTCGCGAACTACAGAAGGTGTGAAGTCGTACGCCGATCGATATAGGTGTTAGTACCGTTATCCAGTTATTTTTTACCTTGAGAAACAAGTAACTGAACAAGAAGGGAACGCTCGCCCCGTTTCACCCGAAGACCATCAAGATAAGGGACTGAGAGGAGCGTTTTCTCTTTACTTAAATTTTTGTATAATTGAGTTCTTTTTTTTTTTCGCTTTACTGAGCCATCGAAGCCAGTTACAACAGAGTTAAACTGTTTCAAAGTTTAATAGAGATCTTAAAAAATAACATAAAGATTTAATTAATAAAGTTTAAAAATTAAGGCTAATATCTAGTGTGTCCTGGTCGTACCCAAATTACTTCATCAAAAAGGTTTGTAACAAGTTCTTGCAGATCAAATTCTCCCCAAAGCGCAATCATGATGGGGGTTGTGTGATGGTGTGGGCGGAGCTTTCAAAACGCTCAAAAAAGATCATGCTCCAATGTGATTCCACCGTTGCTGCAATCTACAGAACTTTCGAATTTTTGGGCAAAAAACTTCGTCTCCTAGTTGCATCCTGTTACTGGGAAACCAGTCGACAATTTAAAGAAATAATTAAAATCAAACGAGCCTGTTAATTTTTCAAAAAACTTCCACAGGCTACTTGTAATACTATTTTTAAATCTTCTGCCAATCATCCTCTTGGCTTCTTCAACATCATGAATGACGAAAGATTAGCAATTTGATTTATCAACAACCGACGCAGGAAGAATCCAGAAGATTTGTAAATATTAATATGAATATTATCAAATTCACGAGAAAGCCAACTTGAGGTCAGTTTTATGTAGCCCGTTTTTTTTGTCGTATATTTACCTTTCTGCGGTTTTTACTGCAACTTTCAGCTTAGTAATGTTCGATTTGCAACCCTCAATGGTTTTAGCGCATTCCTTAATATCCTTTTCAACTTGAATTTTGCCTTTACTTTTATCTTTAATTTCTCCGGATATTTTGTCAACTTTCACTTGGAAAGCACCTACCATGAAACAAAACCAAATTTTAATGTAATTTATTTGAATATGATATTTTTTCTCGATTTTTCCCCAAAAAAACAAAACTTTAAAGGTTAAATCTCACTTGTTTCAGCACGCACGGCAGTTAACATTTCTCTCTGAGTTCAGTGTGCTTTTCTATTTAAAATGTCTGCAATTCTAAAATAATTTGGTTGAGAAATTTAAAACTGCATTGCATTTTTTTGTGCAAATTTCCATCTACTGTTTAAAAAAATCTTATTTTATGCAAAAAGCTACAGTATCTATCTTATTAAATGTAGAAACAATTTGTTTAATTTTTTTGAATATAACATTTTTCAACTTTTGGTAACTATTTAGAATAAAAGAGTTTAAGAGTTTCTACTTATTTGGAAGTAT
This sequence comes from Cylas formicarius, assembly GCF_029955315.1. Classification (NCBI taxonomy): domain Eukaryota; kingdom Metazoa; phylum Arthropoda; class Insecta; order Coleoptera; family Brentidae; genus Cylas; species Cylas formicarius. Next base: position 8,495,868 of record NW_026844214.1, on the reverse strand, counting down.
CAATATTGCTCTAAACATGTCCTCTTTAAGGAAATAGAATTGAGACCACCTTACTCTCTCAAACACCGTACAGAACGAGAAACCCTATAAAGGATGACTGTGATGGAGAAAATATTCTTGTGCCTCATGGATAGTCATGTACACGAACAAAAACAAATACAGAAGCAGGGAGTGCTTTTTCTGTTTTAGAACTCGTCTCAGATTGTGGGTGCGGCAGTGGTCCCATTCCCAATTCCCAGAATTTCAAATTTTATTTAATTTTTTTAGTTGAATCATTAAAGGAGCAATCCCTTTTTACTTTTGGCATAACTTCTTACAACCCCCACCCCCACCCTCTGGAAGTCGTTGAAGCTATTTGACGTGTGCATAACCTATTTGTGGGCCAACTGTTCTGCCTACTTTTTAGCCAAACTTTTCTTGGAGATTTTTTTTATTTCAAAACCAACAACATGAACTTGCGGATCTTCAGGCATAAGAGGATGTCGTTTCCTTAGCGCGACATAGCTCGGCACCTGGTTCTTCAGTTTTGCGGAGCTCCCCCCCCCCCAAGACATATACTCGCGTCTTCGCGTGCCCGTAAAACTTCGGAGGCATCGCGAAAGAGCGACCGAATAAATCGCAACACCCAGAGCACAGATATCTGTGCCTCTGAGGATCTATCCCAGTATATTCCAGGCAAAGATCTATGCAATATTGGTATGAGCTCACAAGGACGTCAATAGAGGATACTCTGACATCACATCTATGTTTGCAGGGACAGGCTGCCAGGCTTATAGATCTGTAAAGATGAGCTCGAGATTGCTCGTTGACTGTAGAAAAACATTGACAAGACTGGTAGAATGGAATCAATTATACTCTTGAAAGAAAACTGTAGATTATCATCATTTGGTTTTGCAACCACTAACCTGCAGTTTCTGTAGCTGTATCGTACTCTTGCTTCTTCAACTTCACAAGCTGTGTTAGCTTCTCTACTTGAGCGGCGTCCACTTTATTAGCATTTGCATTGGCTTCTTGGTTCTTTAGTTGCCTTGCCAGATTTGGTTCTTGCTGTTTCAGACTCTATTTGAAAGAAACAAATATAATGCACAGTTTATAAATTAATTTATCCGCAACCAGTACACACCTCCAATTCTTGAGTAAATTTTCCAAGATTAATTTTCATTTGCTTCAACTCAATTTGCCACGTATTTATTTGCGTCTCCAGATCTACTTGCTGTTGCCGTAGTTCCCTAACATGGTTCTCCATTTGCTGCACATTTGCAGCTAATCTGTCCAAATCGCGTGGGTCAATGTTCGACACTGCTACAGATTGACCCATTTTTCCTCTCATCATTCTCTTGCCTCCGCCACTCATTGTTCCTAAGAAAATGTTAGTTTATGCATCTAATTTTAATGTGGTGTATAAACACTGAAAAACACTACTAAAACGTCAGTTTGGAATAGTACTTGATTAACTAACCTGTAGTTTCAATAAGATCACCTTTGAGGGTGACAACACGGTACCTTCTAGCTCCGTACGCTATTCTGGAAGCTTGATCAAGATCGTTTGCAACTAAAGTGTCTCTCAGACCATAATAAAAAGCTGTCCTTACTCGTTCGTCTGATACTTTTATTAAATCAAAAAGGCGGTGGACATTTTCGGGACTAAAACGAAAGTACAAAACAATATCCAGTTTTTTAGCTTGATAGCAACGATGACCCTGTGAGAAACTCAATGTTTCCCAGACTTCCCTTTTTTGAAGTTGCGGATGGAATAATTGTACAAGTTCACAGGAATAAATCTAATTTAAGAAACGGCGAAACAAGCGAAAATGTTAGAAAATGTCACATTCGGCAGCATGAAAGTAGCCATATTTTTTAGACATATTGTTTGTTATTTAAAAACTATTTTTTCTCGATAAATGGTATATGAAACTAGAGTGTCCTAACTTGTCTCCCAAAAGTTACACGCCTAGTTACTGATCGCGTTTTAGAAAACGGGAAACATATCCCAAACATATATAGAAGCAGCAATATGAATTTCCGGGTTCTGAGATCACTATGGGTAACCAAAAAAAAACTGCAAAAAATTGGTTTAGATTTTGAAACCAACAAATTTTCAAAATGAGGATGAAGGCCACGATTTAAAAATTCAATAGAAAAAAATTCCACAGATTTTAACATTCAACATATCCACATTGGAAAAAAACACTTACGTTTGTATTGGGGTATTAGCTTGTTGTCTTAAGTGTTCTTGTTTATCTAAAGCAATGAAAACTGCACGACCAATGTCATGTTTCTTTAAAAATTCAATGCACCACTGAGCGCAATCTGCAGTATCTACAACGATGTTGTCTAGCGCTCCACAAGCTGTTGATACTGCCACATCATACTTTTGATCAATAGCCCCTAAATCCCCCTAAAAATTTAAAAAAATTATACTTACCCGGGCACCGAATACATATATAAAATTTTGACAAAATTAAACGCCAAATTTTATAAGAAAAACGCATAAAACACAAAACTGAGAAACTCTTCCTCCGACGTCGATTGCAAATGAATGGAACTTAACTGAACTGTTTTAGAATGATTGGCGAAGCGTCAGCAAGTTCGATGCATCAAGATTCGACGTAATTTGTATTTGTATTGTATAAATTGTATTCTGTGGAAGTTTCTTTTAAAACTCAAAATAATTTTAAAAAATGTTCAAACAAAATAATTTAACTCTCAATGAATAAATTTATTCATTGATTAGAACTTCCTATTATCAGCGTTATAAATCTGTTAGCAGCTCAAAAACACTGAACTGCCGAATCTTTTGTAACCTCATAAGAGGTGTTTTAAGTGTTAAGATTTTCAAATAACAAATTTTCGAACGAAAACTAAAATACCCAAAAACATATATTGTATAATTTTTGACCGCTAATAAGTAATAATATTTATAGTGATTAATATTAACATTATCCAAATAAATAATTTCAAGTAAAAAAACTCACCAATCTTCCAAAGAGTCCTGGACACTTTCCATCTCTTTTTGCTTGCATTAAGGAATCTAAAACTCTTCCGCTAGATCGAGATGCCTGCATTGAACTCCTTCCTTCCTCCAAAGACATTCTATTTGACCTTATTTCCTGCACCAATTTGGCTTCCTCTTGCTTTATTAGATGCAGTTCTTCAGTTGCCTCTTTTAAGGAATTTTCGGTTTTAGGAATTTTAGTTTTAAGAGTTGCTATTTCCTGGCTTCTTTCTCGAATGGTGGACTGAGATGTTTCATAAAGGGTTTTTAAACTATCTAATTTAGATTTCTCATTTTCTTCACTGTTAATATAAACCTTCAATTCCGTTTCTGCTAAATTGAACTACAAAAGAAAACGATTTTTACATAAGTAACAAGCAAAATAAATACTAACAGCAGATTTCGTTTTATCAACCACTTCTTTTAAAACTGCAAATTCCTTTTGCATTTCTTCCTTCTGCTCTTGAAGACACTTTGTTTCAATCTGGAATTGTTTCAACAGATCATCCTTTTCTTCTTCCAATTCTTTCATATTTTCAATGGCTTGCATCATATTTTTTTCCACTTCTTTAATTTTCTAAAATCGTAATTACATTGGAAAGACAAATAATAGAAACAAACAAACAATACTTTTCCATTTTGTTCGGGTACAGCTTCCAATTGAAGTAGCTTGTTTTTCTCTTGAATTATAAGCTCCTTTGTTTGTTTGCGTTTTTTGCTTTTATTAGTCCCATCTTCCTGCAATTGAACATCCCTTTTTTCTACTTGATTAAATTCCACAGAGAACGCATCCTTTTTCTTCTTTAAAGTATCACAAACCCTTAATGAAAAAATTCAATAGAAATCACTTTAACTAATTAATTAATTATTTAATTAATATGTCGCATTTATTTGATTATGCTTTTTTAAAATTTCTGTCTACCACACGTTAAGCTTATATAACCAGAAGAAATGGTTAGAATTTTAGGTTTATGAGTGAATATTTTCTACAATTTATCGCTTGAAATTGTATGATTTTGATGACACTAAAATTCGCATCATTCCTAATATATGAAGTGCATTTTAAGAAAAAAGATAATTTTACTTATATTCTGTAAATTCTGGACCAAAGAGGCAAACAGTATTAAGTCTCGTTTTTCAATTTTAAAGTTGGAAGTAGGTGCCCCAATTATCCACGTAATATTAGTAACTAACTAACTGAAGTAACTGATTCTGAACGGCTGATATCTTGATTATTTTTTAAATTTTGAAAGATTACTTTTATCACTTTCGACTTGTAACAATCACCTGTATGGTAAATGGAAATACAAGAATCATTCTTTTGAAACTGATATTATAAGGTGAACAACATTTTCCAGCCAATTAAATCATTTTCAACGCTCAAAATCTTCATTTTTTCAAGTACAACACAATATCTATAGTATTCAAAATAATGTTACATCTTAAACATTTTTGGGATTTACTATAGGGATACCTGAAGGAACCTATCATGAAATAATAACTAATCAAATACCAGGTAAAACAAGGGAGTTAGTGATGGGACACCTATGAGATATCCTATATTTTCATTGGACACTGCATTAGTTACATCTTAATTCTGTTTTGTTCTAGAAAGAATTTAAGTTTCAGGAAAATTAAAAACTTGTCTTTCCTTTGAACTTTTTCCAAACTTAATATAGTTGCCAATTGTTCGCCAACCAAACTCCAAACTTTCAACTTTAAATTTATTCTCAATGGACCAACCAAAAACCTATATATCTGCTCTCTGATTGCCAGTCTAAGGGATCATTAAGAATTCTATAGATTTTAAAATCATCAGCATACACCTTAAAATAGAAGTCATTACTAGTCATTTTAATGACATTTATGAAAATTTTAATTTTCAATTTCAATTTGAATTGATAGGAAAAGCATTTTCACCGCATGCCTAAAGTCAGAGAGCCACTCTATACTCTTGTGAAGCCGGACATTTACTCTTTAAAAATACCCATAAAACCATGTAGGTATAGATTGCTTTTATGCTGTTAATATTTTAATTATTCGGGAACATTGAGTCATTTATTATTAAAAAAAACTTTCTGATTTACATTACCTTGCCATATTATCCATTATTTGTTGTTTCTCATTTTGTAAATTGGAAAGCTTTTCTAACTTTTCTGTATAATTTTTTTGTTCCTCCAAGACATCATTCATAGACATTTGCTGTGCTTCAACCTTTTCATTTAGCTCAAAACTAAAAAGACAATCACATTTAAAAAACCCCATTAAATTCATAAAATAACATACATATTTTTTTGAAACAAAAAATTTTTACAGTTGGCAACTGTATTTTCAATTTTCAAAAATCCAACAGCTTCTTCCATTGGACTGCGAAGTTTTTCCATTTCATTTTCAACTAACTTTAGTCTATTTAATTTTTCTGTTCTTCGGTCCCCTAGTATTTCAACTCTTTCATTGACCTGAGCAAGTGCCTTCTACAAGCACAAAAGATGTACAGGTACAAACATGCATGTGAAAATGAAATAAATTACCTTATATCTGGAAGTCCCTATTATGTCTTCTAAATATTCCAACATTCCAGACTCTCCCTCTTTATCTGCTTTACATTTCATCATAGATATTTGCTCAACTTCTCCCTTTCGTAACAAATAAAATGTAACTTTTATTTCCAGTTAAAATAACTAATCTGGTCCAGCTATTATAGTTTTCTTAATATAAGTAATTACCTGTAAGATTAAGAATCTATTGTGATCTAAATCTATCCCATGTTTTTTTAACAGGATTGCCACCTCCTTAAATTGAACTCGTTTTCCATTTAATAAGTAAAATGATGTATTGTCTTTATTAGCTGTTCTGGACACCACAAATTCACTTCCTGGAACTACATCATATTTGTCCCCTTCCTACATAAAAACTATTAAAATGTTAAACAATATCCAGATGCCATCCACCATACCTTATCAATAACAAGAGCAAAATGGATTGCTACTGTACATGACTGAACATTTCTATAATTCTCTGAATTATGTAGTAAGACACTAATTTTCTTGCACCGAATTTTTGTAGCACGATAACCAAACACAAATAATAATGAATCTATCACGTTGCTTTTGCCGCTACCATTAGGTCCCACTATGGCATTAAAACACTGAAAAGTGGCATTCAGCTAGATTAACCCTTGCATAAAGCCAAAATATCTTTTAACCTTATGAAATGGTCCTAAAATTTGTTCGTTGGCATAACTTTTAAAGAAATTATTGGTAATTTTTGTTATCAACAACCGTGGACCGGTTGGGTCGAAAGAAAGAGTAGGTTTTAAAGGTGCAGGTATATAAATCCCATCTACATTCAGCCCGTCCTCATCGGAAAAATTAAGTTCATCATCTGAGTCTAAATTATCAGATTCATTCACTTGGTCATTGTCTGCGTCTTTTCTTCTGCTAGTATTCATTTTGCAGTGAAATATTTAATATTTGCCTAAAACTCAAAATCTTTTTATTGTAACCAAATATTTTAATTTAACCGTTTACACTACAGAATCCTCTTCTTTCTTCCTTTGCACTTTAAAATAAAATTCATTAATGCGTTTCACAAAAAAATTGTTAGGCACGTTTGCCAGGATCATTCGCCCATTGCCGACTTCCGTCGAGGATCAGTTTACAAGAACACAGAATTCTTCTTCAAGCTTTTCTTCCATAAATAGTTGTACGGATCATTCACCCATTGCAAGCAAACTTCCACAAATTTACTCTAGTGGTTATTAATACGAAAGAATTACTTCACTTCATTTATTATGTCACTGTTACAACAAGTGGGTGAGTGAAGTAATGCAGTTCATTCAATTACATTTGGTATTATAATAACGAACATTATATTTTTAGTTGTACAAGTGCCAAGATGGCAAACTTGTGTCATCTATTTATAGCAGATATATTGACTTCTAAACCATCTGTAATGTTAAAATCTATTTAGTTTTATATTAACTTTCTCTTTTATACAATAGCTTAAGGCTTTGTAGTTATACCTAATACTTAAGATACTCACATTTTTGGATTCATTTCCTTTTGCTTCCTATGGACAGGTTGCATTAAAAATGAAAAGATAACAGTATAAATACACAACTATATATAATCTTCTAAACAAAAATCGCTTAAAACTTGTTTTAAGTGAAGACGACTACAGAAAAAAATATATTTTCTGTTGAATGATTTTTTTAATTTGAATCAAGAAAGGTAAAGAAGAAGAACAAACTAACCTCATTTTTTTTCCGAATGCTTGTCTGAAAGTTGTTTTCCTTTAGTTTTGAAATAAAAATGGACGTGGATTTATTAAGGCCGGGGACAGTCCCAATTTCTCCAGACACTGTATTAGGTTTTGAATTTTTACTGGATAAGAATTTATTGTTGAAACACTTGCAAAAACCAAATTCAGGTACTTTAGGGAAACGAACAGTACCCAATTACCATAATATTTTGCTATTCTATAATTATTTTTTCAATATGTATTCAAATTTAAGATCCCTCCCCAACTGGTTTGATAACAAAATTCCACGATGTAATGGCTTTAACTCTTTGCAATAAATTGGAATCTGAAAATCCAGAAACCATCAACTCAGAAGCAAGTGACTTAAAAGTTAAGCATCCCGCTAAAAATATAGCCATGAAAATATTGTCATTAAAAGTTGCTGCATATTTGAACTGGAATCTCTGTTTGTATAGTAATTAATTTTAGAATATGTTAAGGAATTTCTTACATGTTTTAGCTCAAATAAGAACCTTACCTTTTAAAACCCAGATAAATTTGCTACAGGACCTAATGTATTTTACCAGTGAAGAACAGACTGTTATGGAGATTCCGAATATTGAGCAAACTGATACTAGAACTGCCTCTCCCCAGTTTTTGTTTTCATTATTATTGTTTCATAGATGGCTGCTGAATACATCAATGCATAGGGTGACATCAAACTGGCAACAAAGATATGGGTGAGTGTTCTTTAATTTTGATCAGTATTGCATTTGGAGATCAATTTTGGTAAAACAGTAAAAAAATGCTTGGGTGTACATGAATTTGCTTGATAAATATCGGCTCTAATGTGAAATTATTACAAGTAACCAGAATTCTCTAGTTGACCTAAAGATTTTTTTGCGGGGACTAAAGCATAAATAATTCCTGATAGGCTGTAGAATTTTAAGAAAAAGTTGGCTTTCTTTTGGTGAAGTCTTATCTTTTATTAATATTTATTTCTTTCAGCATGAATGATATGTCTCCAGCTGATGAAAATATTATATGCTGTCATGAAAATATTCAGAAAACTCTAACCTTCCTGATAGATGCATTGCAGTGGGAAGATATACCATGCATGTTAACGTTCGACTGTTTTAACACCCCCACTGAACAAAATGACAATATTGAATTTGATTGGAGTAAGGGACAGTCAATAACAAAGTATGTTATGTAAATTGCGCCAGTTCAAAATTTACTAAAAATTAAAAAATCAAATTTTGTGACATCTGAAGAAATCATCTTTCAAGTACAACCAATTTTATTAATTAAACTTTATAGCTCTGAAAAATGGAATACTTTAAAAAATATAACTAGTTTCCTTCACTTATTGACACATATGAAAAACATTTCCTTTCTTTAAATAGTTTTTAAAATAATTTCTATCCTCTTATACCTTCGGAAATATTGTTTCTATTATTCTTGTAGAGAAGAATTTGGTGCTCAGATTAGTTATGATTTAGGAACATTTTACTTTTATCAGGAAGATTATAATCAAGCCAAAGAATATTTTCTGAAATGTTTAGAATATTTTAATACTTTGGACAAGAACAATGGGTTTCTAAATTTTGACAAGGCAGTATTAGAAGTGTTTGTTAGAGCTTGCGACCCAACTGTTGATACTCAAAAACGGAGCTTATTGGAACAATTAAGTAACTCAATTGTAAATCAGTACATGGTGAGAAAATATTATATTACTTAACATAAATTCTTTTAATGATAGATTTTAGGGAATAACTGGTATACTTCAACAAGATAATATTGAACGCGAAATACCTTTGATTCACAGAATCAATCTTGAGTTGGACATTCAAGGAGCTCTATCCAGTGGAGCTTTCACGGTGGCTAGGGATCTTCTTTTCAAAGTTAAAGCTTTGAATCATGTAAGATGTGCACTTGAAAAGAAACTGTTTTTAAGTGAATACCCCTTAACAAATGTGAAGAATATGGAAACACTTATTTGGGTAAATAATCACATCAAAAATTGTTCATTAAAAAAAATATAAAACAAACCTATACAGAAAACAATTTGAATGTGGTAAGAAATAAATGTCCTGTCACAAAAAGTAGCAAAGGAAGCTTGTTTTTCCAATCTTTAGATGACACAGTAAGAAAGTACAGAAAGGTCTTCCATAACTGGTGTTAGTCTAGGGTGGTAGTAGTTATAATGTGTCTAAAATAAAACTGCCTACCAGGCCATTATTATAAAAATCATGAAAAAGTGTAAGTTATACTTAAAACCTCAAAATAAATACATTTTTGTGTAAATACTAACAAATTGTTATAATATAATATAATAATAATAAATATAATAAACCGGTACTGTACAGAAAGCAATATTATATTATAGATTATAGTACAATCATAATTTTTCAGGCCATACAGACAAGCTGGCGATTTCATCAAGAAATTGACAGAAACCTACTGAAGAATTATCTTTTTGAACTTATAATCAAAGAGGAAGTACCAGAATTGTTGTCAAAAATTCAATCCAATGAAGTATTAGGAAATATTTTTCAAAAATCTGAAATGCAATTTATCACAGAAAGGGAAAATGACAGAGATGTCACCAACCTTATGTTTCACAGTGAATTCAATTTTTTTGAATCTACCAAAAAGCGTAAGTTTAAGACAAAACCATATCTTTTGTGTAAGATGAAATATCATCTTACAAACTAAGAAACTCTGAAGATCTTGAATTATAAATTTTTAGGTAAACCAAAAATGGACTTAAGGCAATTGCAGCAAAAATTAATATCAACTTATAACTGCAAAGAAATTAAGGATATTTTACTTAAAATGGGGGCTATGAATTTAGGTAAATCAGTTTCTGAAATCAACCCATTATGGCAGTTGCCAATTCCATTGCAGAGTGTAATTAAGTCCCTTCCCAGAGGTAATTATCAAGCAAATTCAATTTTAACCTGAAATTTAATATTATGTGATATTAGTGATATCACACCAATGACGCCATTGGCCATGCCGCTTGAATAGAGCATTAACACTGAAAACAAAATTCTGATTTGAATAGTTATGTTTAGATGCCATATGCTAGGCTTTGCTATGTGTTGCACTTTTGAGCAATTGTATAGGGAATCATGTTATCATCTTCATAAATAAAGAAGTTTTAAATAGTCAAGTAATGAGACAGTTTCACCAAAAAATATTCTTCTTGTCGCAGCACTCTTACTACATTATTTTACCAAGTTGCATGTAATAACAAAATTCCAAGTTAAATTTGAATGTGCATATAATAATAAAAAAACAAATAGCAGTGCAATTGCTAGGTTTATTGCAAGATTATGCCTATGTGTTACTGGCTAAGTCCAAAGAACACCTCCTAAACAAAAATTGGAATCTAGCTTTGGAATTGTTAATTGTATTGGATAAAGAACTGCAAACTGCAACATGCAATGTATCTAAGTTGTCTAGGATGGTAAATTGGGAGGTACTGTTAATCCAGATTACTCAGTTTTGGGAAGATTGGCCAAGAGCTTCTGTGGGTAAGTTTTTGTCAATTGTTACTTAACTGAAAACTTGTATCTCCTGCTGGTTAAAAGTAAATTAGCAGAGTGGCATAACCTATTTCATGAAATTCTAATAAATAAGTCGTTACTAAATATTTCCGGGCTTTTGAGCCGTGGTCCCGAGATTAAACTCGACGTTTCGTCTACAACTGCGGTAGACATTTTCAAGAGCGGCGATGCGGTAACGGTCGAAGTGTTCTTCCGTACTGCTCTCCGATGACTGGTTGGTTGACTGGAAGATCTGCCGTATTTAAGCGCGCTGTAGTGGGCGTGACCTCGGTGGCGGGCTTGGGTTGGCTTGTCTGGGTAAACACGTTGTTTTGTTGATGACCTGAGTCCATGTTTTACTGATATTGAGACCTTCTTCTTTTCTATTGAAATTATTCTGATGTTTTTGAATTTCAATAGCTTCTCTGATAAGACGTGGATAAAAATGTGGTGTTTTGTCCAGTACCTGCGTGTCTTTGAACATGATACGATGGTCACCTTTGTAAAAAGCATGTTCTGCCACTGCTGATTTTTCCGTGTGTCCAAGCCGGCAGTTCCTTTTATGTTCCTTTAGCCTAGTTTCAATGCTTCTCTTTGTGGTACCTATATATACCGAGCCACAGGAACACGGAATGCGGTATATCCCTGGTGAAGAAAAGGCGTCCCTTGTATCCTTGGCAGACCTGACCTGAGGTCGTGTTCCTGTGGCTCGGTATATATAGGTACCACAAAGAGAAGCATTGAAACTAGGCTAAAGGAACATAAAAGGAACTGCCGGCTTGGACACACGGAAAAATCAGCAGTGGCAGAACATGCTTTTTACAAAGGTGACCATCGTATCATGTTCAAAGACACGCAGGTACTGGACAAAACACCACATTTTTATCCACGTCTTATCAGAGAAGCTATTGAAATTCAAAAATCTCAGAATAATTTCAATAGAAAAGAAGAAGGTCTCAATATCAGTAAAACATGGACTCAGGTCATCAACAAAACAACGTGTTTACCCAGACAAGCTCAACCCAAGCCCGCCACCGAGGTCACGCCCACTACAGCGCGCTTAAATACGGCAGATCTTCCAGTCAACCAACCAGTCATCGGAGAGCAGTACGGAAGAACACTTCGACCGTTACCGCATCGCCGCTCTTGAAAATGTCTACCGCAGTTGTAGACGAAACGTCGAGTTTAATCTCGGGACCACGGCTCAAAAGCCCGGAAATATTTAGTAATGTAGTTTCTGGCCGTGAAAGCATAACATCTTTGAAATAAGTCATTGTTCTTAAAAAATATCGTTAATTTATTTATTAATATTCTTACACTAACCTGAGTTTTTATTTTGAAGATAAAAATGCCTTGGCCAATGCTTGTGAAACTTGTCTACATACCAATGAATCTGTGATACCTCGAACTGAAATTATTGAATCATGTGCTATTTGCTTGCTGAATTTAGGAAGATGGGAGTTTCTTATAAATTATGAGAAGAGATGGAGCACATTCGAAATAACTTCCGCCATCGCTCAGGCATGTCACGAAGTTATTAAAAATAAAGGAATTAAAAAATTTTCAAAAAATCTCTGGGAAATCGGTAAGTGGTGGTTGGGATGGCCATTAATTTTTTTTAAAAGCCTTTAATTATACATTAAGAGGATTATGAATGAAATACTTAAAGGCTAATATCAATCCAGCATCTATAAATTAAAAATAGGGTTCTAAAAAATGTTAGAAATGTTTATTTTTCAGTTGGTTCTCCCCTCACTTTTATGTCCTGTTTTCATTTTTTTCATTATTTATTGCATGTAGGGAGTAATTTTGGAACTAGCTAAAACACATTCGCCAATGACTTTCTTATTGATAGTGTGAAACATATTAATGAAGATTAGTATATTTACATTTATTGCAGTGTTCTAAATATTTGTTGAATGCTTGTACTTTTCTTTAAAAGGTGATTTTGCTGTTGGTATTTTAGCCACCCCGTTCTATAGTTACTGTAATTGTAAGTCAGTGTTGAAATTTTATAATTTCTGGGATCTTCATTGCAGATAACATAATGAGAATATTTTTTAGAAATCTTAATATAAAATAAATTAATCTTTCAAAGAAATTTCCACAGATGCAGAAGGAACCCAGAAGATTTATAAATAATAAATTAATCTGTTTGGTTATTATTTATTATTTTAGTGTTGCCAGTTTTTGCACCCAACTCATCCCAATCAAAACGAAGCAATTCGGGTTATCTTGACTCCTCTAATATAAAAAATAACCTAATGTCCATATTTTTCAAACTGAAAGATTCTTGGTGTTTGACTGTTGTCATATCGTTGCTCACCAAAATGTTTAATATTGTAAAAGATGAAACCAATTTGGAGTTACAAGTTGATTACGCGAACTTATGGCCTAGTGTAATTAGCAAGTGAGTAAAAAATCTCATTATTAAATTTACTTTCATTTAAAATTTATATCCGTCACCTTATTAAGTAATTATAATTATATTAAAAATTGTCATTTTAGTGCTAGTTCTTATAACGTAGCAGCAGTATCCGAGATGCTATCAGAAGTACTTTCACATGGGTTAAAAGATTATCCCACAAACATACATTGGCTAAGACTCCTAGGCGATATCAATTTTGGTAAATTAAAAAAATTGTAGTATTTGGTTAATATTTAGATAACCATATTATACTTGGTTTTAGCTAATGGAAACTATAAAATTTCTCTGTCATTTTACCTGAAGTCTCTTCTTATCTGCAGCGATTATTTTAATATTCCAGTGCGAAATGACGATCATGTATTTCGGCGAATGATCAAATGTTGCCAAGCAATGGGTTGTTCTACTCAAGCTGCAGTTCTTTGTCAGTTCCTAGAAGAACCTGATTATACACTTGCTTTTAGAATTTTAAGCGAACAAAAGACGTGTAATGACGCTGTTGATGCTTACTACCATTGTTTTTGGGATACTAACATTTTGGAATTTTTGATTTACATTCACAATAGAAGGGGCGAGTTTCAGAGGCGAAAGGCTGCAGTACAGGTTATTGGTATGTTGGAGCTAAATTCTAATAATAATGAAGAAATACAAAGAGAAGCAAGTAATCTTAGGAAAAGCGTATTTTTAAGAGCATTGTGCAAACAATATGTTTTTTAAATATAAGATCTAGAAGTATTTTTTATTTTATCCCAACAATGAAAAATATTTTTAAGTATAAAAAAAAGTATATCAAGACTTCTGAAATTGAAGAGGCAGACGAGAAATGTATGTTGGCTTTAAAAAAAACAGTACTACTTTTTACACCCAAATCAAATAAAAAAATTATGTACTGGCAGTTTTCATTGACTGAAAAAAAAACATTTGATGTAGTAAATCACCGAACTTATAGGAGGAATACAGTGAAATGGAATAAAAAAAAAATATATTAAGCAAGGAATAACAACAACCGTCATAGTTCTATCTTTATTTAACGAAAACTTTTGCCTGCCTTGTTCCACATTTAGCACACCACTCTTGCACCAGTACAGCAGGTCATACGAGCATTTCCTGATTTACATATTTCTCCAGTGATTTAAATATTCAGGCTTATTTCGCAATTCACATAAACCATTAAAATATAAAAACAATTTAATAAACCAGAACATAGTTCCCTCTCAATCAATTAGACTTTATTTACACGTAAAAACTGCACAGTTTGATAAATCCACAACAATTATAAGTTCCATTAGAAATCGATGATAAAATAAAATTGACTAAAATTTACAAGCCACAAAATTACAAAAATAAATTTTGACAAATTATTATTTCCAAATTATGTTTAGTTTACGTTATGTAAGCTTTGGCTTGTCAACAAACTCAACACCATACTGGAAAATATAATAAGCGGTTGCTACCATCATTCCGCCCCAAAACATCAAATATAATAGGCATTCTGTTGAATACTCCGAAGGGAATACTACCGAAGCAACAAACATGGCCATTGCAAATAGCAAAACTGATGGGAATGTAATATATCGCCACCCAGGTGGTGGCGACAAAGGTGATATGACTTTGGCATTGCCCAAGAACAAATCTATGGAATCCTGTCGGTAACCGTCATTAAAATTATTCTTATAGTAACGTATAAGGGAATTGATACCGTCCTGAAGAACACCAAGTTTAGTGCGCTTCCCTAAAGACAAATTTTAATATTAGTATAGTACCTAAAAATAATTAAAGTTACTGCATACCAGTTCTCGTAAAATCTGTCTTAAGAGCTCCTGTTCCAGAGTACTGAGTACTAATAAGGTCCGCATGGTCAGCCCATATATATTTGAAAAGACTTTCAAAGGAATGGTGATGTTCCAATTTTTCTTCAAAACTAAGTATACCGAACTTTTTAAGTACAATTTCCAAGTTTCGATGAGCTAACATACTTTGAACCACATTTGTTCGATCCAGACAGTCAATACAATTTGTTCTAAACACGCCTAGAATAGGTAAAACAAAAATCACGGATAAGAGACACACATTTCTGGGAATTTAGTCCTTTCCCTGGAAAATTTCACCTGGAGCGGACCAAGTACAGTAGAGCTGAATCATGTTTTCTTGAACAAAAATTGAGTTTGCTATAAATTATCTGAGATGAAGTATTTTATTTTAATGTTAAATGATACTGCGAACGAAATTATTCTTTAAATTAACGCCATAAATTAAAAACACGTGTGAAAAAAAGGAGACATCTACAACACGCTAAAAGCGAGAAAAAAGAATGCAGTTTGCAGTTATTCCCGTCACAGAAAAACAATAGAAATTTCAAAACCTGACAACTTATTTTTAATTTTAGGTTTGCATAAAATTTCAACTTTTATTATGTATTGCACATTTTGTGTAAATAGAATTTGTAACACATGACATATGTTTAATCGGGGTTAATTTAAAAAAATCTTTACAAAAGTTATTAATATCAAAAATTTAGTTTTAAAATTTGCCACTGCCCTTTATAAAAAAATACTTAAATATAAAAAAAAAGGTTTTTATGAATAAAATCCCCATTTTTATTTGTAAAATATTACACCCCAGTGTTCTCGTATAACCGCTCCACCGCGTGGAGTTAAACTGAAAGTTGTCCACGAAACAGCAATGGATTGCAAGAGCTGTTTTAATGCGCATGCACATTGACCATGTGGCAGGTGTCATTCTTGCCTTTTAAATACATGCTTCTTAAAACACATTTGAAACAATTGCCTAGAACTTAATATATAGGGGACCCTATAAAATTTGTGTTTTTGAGAATAATCGTTTTTTTTTTTGCTCTAAAAATTGTTTTTGTGATCGCTAAGGCACTTATAAAATACGTGTCCAAAGCCTACTGCAATTTTTGATATATCCTATTTTTAATACAAGATATTAGAATATTTTTTTCTGACACTGCACTTACTGCAGATCTCAAGTGTGCTTGGAAATTGTGTTAAATCAGTACATATTTTGCCAAAAAGCTTCACAGCTTTTATAACGGAAAATTAAAATGTCTGCTACCACCGAGAAATTATCTTCAAAATATAGAAGTTAATGGTGGAAACACAAAATGTTAATCTCCATATACTTAAGACAAGTCAAGTTAATATAGAAAATTCCAGAATTGATATAATTGACATAACAAAGCACTGCAATCCATTAAATAATTAATTATCCAAAATAAAAAATGAAAAAATACATGTCAATCCTCTCAATAATTACCTTCTTGCAAGGAGGATAAGGTGCCATCCCTAAATCTTAAAAAAAAGCCCATCTCATCCTGATCTAAGGCTACTCGGTCTATAAGAATGGAGAGTCTATGCCACTGCATTTTTCGGCATTCCGCATGAAAGTCAAAAGGTTCATATCTTACAGAAGGATGGGACAAAGCACCAAGTAGATCTTTAAATGCCCTCTCAAGTCTGCCTGCAATAATTTAAGATAGAGTAACTACTGCAGTTGATTAACTAACTCCCTTATAATTTAGAAATGTATATTTTAAAAGAACTGTTTCTAAAGGCAGATTTTTGAAAAAAAAGTTACATGATAGGAAATATATATCTTGTCAGATACCTTCCGAGCCTACTTGATCAACGAGATCCATAACAACCTGCCTTCCATAAATTTCAGCTAAAGACTCTATATGACGTAAACATGCACTTTGTTGATCTTGGGGATCAACAGTGGGATCTAGTGTTATAGGGGGTTTGTAACGCAAGTCTGGCTTCTGGTACCAAAACAACGGTATAGAACCTCTAATCTAAAAAATCAATTTTAATTGAATGAATTCACACACAGAATTTAGATAATTTTAACAAATTACCTGAACAAAACTAGCCCGGTCTCCATCTATAGTTTCTACAATTTGTTCAGTTTCCACAAAATTTGCAACATTACCATCCAGATCTACCCCTCTTTTAAACCACCTAGTTCCAGCTCTATGAATACTTCGTCTTGAAACAATAGCCCACGTGAAACTTTGCCCATTTATCACACAATTATTAATAGAAACAAAACCATGTATTATCGGAAGAGAAAATTTTTTAAACAATGAGGCACGAAACTGTTCCAGTAAATATCCATTCCACACAAACCTATTATCTGCTCTCTCTAACAAAGAAAGCTGCCAAAATTCTGGACTAATATCATGTAATCTTTGAATAGAATGTGTTAAATCGTAACTGTAACTAAAATAAAAACTAGGTGTGCTAAAAACATTTTCTACCATACTCAAATAAATATTATTATCGGACATTTTCTCTGCACTTAAATGCAACAAGCTTCGAGAGTAAGGCAACAACTCTACTTTCACTAGTTTCCATATTGAATGACCAGCAATATAACCCAGTAAATCCCTTTGGGTTGCAATAATCAGGTATCTCCCTGAAAGTAAACTTATGGAACCTAGCAAGCCACAAAAATCTTTCCGGCTGTTAGCGGCGGGAATTTGACCAGAATTTCGTTGCACGGTTGGCACTTCAGAGGCTCTGTCTATTAACAACAGTTCATCGCTACCTTTCGGTTCTATGTAAAACTTTTCTGGAGTAATATAGCTACAAAGAACTGACAAGGTATAATAATCTAATTTTTGTAAAAAATACTAGGAATAATTACATTATCATATCATTATACACGTCTGCCGAAGTCATGTTGCAAACGAAACGTAAAAGTTCTAACTACATTAAAATATTTATTAAGACAAATAGGAAAATATTTAATTATTATTCCATATTCATTAAACCCAAGGAACGACGTTCAAACAAGTTAAAGCATGGATCTAACGCCTATACAAGTACAATAATGCGTTTCACAATACTGTTGGGCTCGACTGCCAGGATCAATTGCCCATTGCCGACTTTCGTCGAGAATCTTCGCCTTTGGTCATAGACCAACACGTACAAATAGGAAATATAACCAATATTTGCTCAACTAGCAAAAAACAATTTTGACCGATACCAAAAAAACCGACATCCACCGCGGACCATCCGTTTCCCTTGGAGGGTGATGGATCCGGCCTCCATACCGGCGTGAACGGGGAAAAATGATGGGGTCGGCGACAATTATCACTTTAAAACCTTGACTAAACAGTAAAAACACTAAATCCACTCAGTGGAGACCGATATCAAACTTTTGGGGACGAATACAAGGGATTCTGTCGGGAGCGAACCAAGTTAAACCGCGTGCAATGCTCTCATCTAACGCCTATAATAAAAATTCTTCTTCTTTTACTTCTATTAGCCAAAACTGCTGGGATCATTCGGTCATTTTTTCGATGAATAACCAAGAAGGGTGCCCTAAATAAAAGGGACTGGATGAATCCATCATCGTCCAAGGGAAACGGATGTGCAATGAATTAACATATTAAAACAGTGGAACAAATTCGAAATAAACTGTCATAAAATCACGACCGATTCTTCTAACGGCTTCTAACGGCTCCTGCAATTATCTCATACGGGATATCCGATCCCATCTGGCTTGGTTACCAGCGTGGATAATAAGACATCCGGAAGCCGTATTAAAATACACATAATGGAAAAACATATCACAAATCCATATACATCCCCATAAGATGTACACTATTTCCCAAATTTATAGGCAATACACCTCTATCACTTCAGATAACAAATATACAAAACAGTATTTTACATCAAACGACACTAATGTCAACCAGTTTCTACATTATATGTCATAATATTATGTGGTCTATGGATTATAGTTTGGTCTTTTCTTCAATGTTTGCTTTGCAGCAAAGCAATTTATCCTCCACTTTTCCTCGAAGCCAGAGAAGTGGTAAATTTGTATCGAGTAAAGCGCAGTCGACACAAAGTAATTTCTACATATATATTTTTGTTCAGAATTAACGTAATTTTAAATAGTTATTTTTTGGTGATAGACACAAATCAATTTTTTTTAATGTGATTATTGTGGTGAAATTTTGTTTTTTTAATTTAAAAAATAAAATACAAATAAGCACTACTGTTTAATGTTGGGACGTTTAAATTAAATATTTTTCTATTCCCGTCTGTAAAATGCCTAATTACACATCGATCTAGAGTGCGGGAAGCGTCATTTTACCACGTCAATTTCGTTTCCCACGGATCTGAGCCACTTCGGACGTTTCCGGGATTTTACCGCATGGGTTTGTGAGCAATCGGATGTTTTCGGAGAATGTATTCGTATTGATTTGCAAAAATGTACCCAAATAAACTCGTGAGTCAAATGCCGTTTACCGCACTTGTTGCATAATATACTAATTTCCACTGGCATTTTATTATAATAAAATTTGGGCGGCCAAACTTATACACGAAAGCACTGGCCTAGCGATGAAGGAATGAAGCATTATGTATAGGCGAAGGCACAATGAAACTACCAAGGTCTGCAAGCAAGTGCTGTATTGCAAATCACCTGGCTTTATTCGCTTGCAGAACAATACCACCTACTTAATATTTATTTTGTTTAATAAACCATTTCATGGAATTTGCTTACGGGTGTATAAGATAAATCGATAATCCCAAAAAAAATAGTGACGGAAATGGTGACGTTCAAGTATTAATTAATTAATTAAATTAATATTTGTATTCTCTAAAATTGATTTCTGTTTGAACGTTTGAAGTGCTGTATAAGTTCCAATATATAATATTAATTGTATTATTTTTTGTATTCTCTAAAATTAATTTCTGTACAGTTCTCGAACATTTAGGACTAATTTAGGTTACATTCAAATACAGTTTGTTTTAAACATTTTTGTTTATTGATTTGCTTTATAATAATCATTTTAAAACATATATTTTTAAAACAAATTGTCTGTTGGGCATTGGTCCATCAGCCTTATTCGAATATAAGAATTGTCTGATTTGAATATGATTTATGATAATTGTGCCAAGTATTGCCCACGGCATTACATACATTGATAACACTTGAGTTCTATTAATAAAGGTGTTTGGATATAGTCAATACATTTTTTTTGTGTATAAAATATATCTGAAACTGGTCCTGCGCTTTTTACATTAGCAGTGCTGCCATCTAAACGGTTTTAAATAGTCATTTACGTTCTGTGGTTCTTCAAATTAATATTTTAAAATACTGCAACAATGAATTTATTTGGAAGCATTGAATTTTTTCCACAAAACCTGTAATTAAACACAAATACTACAAAACTTGATTTTTTCAAGTATTGTAATAAAAACATCTGATATCGACAAAAATCACATTCTAAATTTGTATCTTTGGAATATGTCTTTTTGTCGTGTAGTTGGCTACTGTGATTGTATTACCTACTGGCCGACCAGAATTTTTTGTTTTCTATTATTTTTTTATCGGGATTTGTTCATACAATCTACTTACTTAAGAATCAATTATAGTTCATATGCAGTGTTTTCCGATCAGTTACATCTTCTTTGAAACTATATGTTAATAAGGAAAAACGTTATTAAAAGTTTGACTTTGGCTCTTCATCGGGCTTCAGGAACAAAAATGAAGATATCTGTTTTTTAATTTAGTCGGAATAGCAAACTCATATACATTATGGGAGTCCAAGATTTACAAAAGTATTTAGAAAACATCGCTTTGGAAGGGGGATCGGTTTCTGTTGATTTATTAAAAGTTGCCAGAAATGTCAGTCAAAGGCAGCAACCTCATAACACTAATCGAAGAATTAGGCCTATCGGAAATAAACTCAAACTCATTGTAGATGCTGAAAATTGTTTAGATAGGCTATATGGAGGTTATTTTTCCGACTGGGCATGTGGAGGACAATGGAACCGTATGGTGCAATTTCTATCTTTACTAACTGGTGCCACGGATCGTGGAAATATAGAATTGGCTGTGGTATTTAACGGAACAATAGAACAATGTCGTATGGATGAGTGGATTGCTGAACAAGCAAATATACGGCAGCGGGTGGGTATGGTTTTAAAGCATATTAACACAAAGGCTACCCCACCTCCCAAAATATGGTGGACAGCTCCTATATGTCTAAGATCAGCTTTACGAATGGCACTTAGACATTTAGGCATCATTGTGATGTGTACAATGGATGACCATCATCAGGAAGTAATAGCTTATTGCCGGGAATATGGCTTTCATGGTCTCTTAGCTGATGATGCTGAATATGCTGCTTTTGATCCACCCCGTTACTTTTCATCAGAACAATTAAAATTGACATATAAAGGTTCTATTGAAACCAAAGAATATATGTTAAGTGTTTTGTCAAAAGCTTTAAATGTAACTCAGGAGCAGATTTGTGTCATGGCGGCACTGCTCGGCAACTTTTTGCTACCTGAGAGCAATCTACAAGATATATATAAGAAGATTGGCTTATCAAAATCTTCAGAAAATTCATCAGAAGCTACAGTTAAAACTCTGGCAGATTTTGTTCGCGAGCTACCACCTCCTACTAATTTGGACTCTTTAGTTGTTGCAGTGTTTGGTTCCCTTGAAGATAAACGTGCTTCAAAATTGAGGCAGTCTGTTCAGTACTATTTAAATGGTACTGCTAGTGGGTTCCTAAAATATTGCGCTCCACAAAAACCAAGGTCAAAGCCACCAGCTCAAAAGAATAATATTTCAAAAGATGATAATGATTTAAAAGGATTGGATACTTCAGGCTTTGCTTCAGAAACACAGGAGCAACAACTAGAGAGTTTGGAAACATATAATTTAATTACTGCTAACACTATAATATCAAGTGAGTTTGATGACCTAGACAGTATTCTAGATAGGGCCACAGACATACTAGATAAAGCATCTTTATCATCTGACATAACTCGTTTTAATGGTTTATCAAATGGATCTTCACTAAGTTCCAATGATCCTGTTTGTACAAGTTCATCTAGTGCCAAATTGAACATGTTGGTTAGTAATAGCATGGATGGCAGTAGTGCATCAACTTGTCCCAAGCAATCACATAAGAAGTCTCAGTCATTAATAAGCTCAAATATAGTAAATCCGTCTGTATCCCCCGATGTACTTAGAACTGCATCTCTTCGTCATCAGAAAGGTTTAATGGCTCCAATGATTTTGCATGTCTTAAGTGCACAAGAAGTTAGATTACCGTGCCTTATGGAAGATGAGGGTAATAGGGAATTTCCTCCAATTCATGATATATATCAACCACTTAGACGAAGAGTGTATGCAGTTTTGTTTAACTTGCATCACTTAAGATATGTACATACCAAAAAGAAAGAGAATGGAGAATTACCGGAACATATGCCACAACCAGATATTGTAGTTAAAGAATGGATATATAGTCGGTCAAACCCTTATCAGTTTCCTGAAGAAATTAGAGCTGAGCCTTTGCCATGGGCAGTACCAACACTACAAAGGTTATGGTTTGGACCATCAGTTGATGATAAACGTAGACGTATGCGCGCTTTTCTGTCTTGCCTGAATTCGGACACACCTCTTATTTTGAACACCGCCTATGTACCACAGCATATGCTCATAATGGCCTGTGTCTTAAGGTATATAATGTCGCAAGATAGGCCCATCATGAGGAGAAATGAATTGGATGCTTTTTTATGCCACGCCTTTAATCCAAATTTAATGAATGTGCACCATCTTCAAGAATTAACACTTAATGTTGTATCAAGTCGTGGGGTACAGTTAGCGGCTCTTTTCATGGAGGGAGTAGAAATGGCTATTCTAGCAAATGATGCATGTGGAGCACCTTTGCCTTGGTTGATGTGTTGTCCGTGGTTGTATTTTGATGGAAAATTGTTTCACTACACTTTTGCACGATCTTCTCATGCAAAAAATATTCTTGAAATTTGTGATAATTATATTGAGAGAGTTGTTAAAGTGGAACGGATGCGAAAAGCTATTCTCGAAGGGCTCGATGTTAAATTTGCTAAAATTCCACTGCCGCATTTTCCGGGAGGCCCAATGCTTAGACAAGGTATTCCCCCTCCACATTGTTTGCCAACTCTATCCTTGGCATCTAGTCGAACATCTCCTGGCTTGAGAGGTAGACCAATTCCTTCTCGAGGCGGGCAATTACAAGTTGCTGGTGTAGTTGTGGGATCTTGGGGTGCCAATTATGGATTTTCAAGTATGAGACCAAATCAGCTATTGCCCGCTGGTATGTCATTAGCGCATAGAGGAAGAGGAAAAGCCTTTGGGAACTATAGCAGAGGTAGAGGGCAACAAAAACAGGGTCCGCCATCTTATCCAGTGGTGAACAGACGAGTTCAAACAAACAAAAAACGAAATCCCAACAAATCTTCAAAAGACAAAAAGACTAAGGGCCTCTCTCTGACTGTGAAAACTGACAATGGAGATGTTCCTGTTAATAATATGATTGGAAATGGTGGACTAACACCTGGAGGGAAAAAAGAAGACTGCCAAGAAGTATCTGGTCACCATGGACAGGGTGATGGCCCTCCAAATATTATTGAGACTCCTTCAGAATAATTTTGTGGGAAGTTTTGTACATGTGTTGTCTGTGAACACAGTTGATCATGTACTGGAGTAAAAAATCTACTTTATTTATTTTTAGCTCATCCAGAATGGGTTGGTAAATAGAATAAACATAACACGTAAGATTACTGTATTAATGGATATTAAGCATTTAGGCTCACTTCACAGCTGTTGAATTGATCGTAAGAAATACAGGATTTGCTACATCTTATTAATTTGCAGTTATTAGCGGAATTGGTAATGTATTTCTTATAATCAGTGATACAATTATCATTATAAAAAAGTAAAAATAACCAGGTTTATCTAAAATTTATAGAGACTTTAGCAATCCCTTATCTACAAAGTAATGTCTAAATATTTCTATTTAAAATATATTCCCACAAAATGTTGTGATTTGTATTAGAAAGGGGAAGGTAATGAACCAACCTATTATATATGTGGTTGATATATTTTATCTTGTTCAGACTTCGATTTAAAGACACTTGGTTGTAAAATGTTTGTTTGTTTGGTAACATCAGCTAAAATATTAAATTTGGGAACATTTGCTGAAGAAATTTGTCGGACAAGGTAATATATATCGGCCAAAATTTTTCTCTTCACTTTTTGATTGGTGTGAAGTATATTTCGCAAAAAAATATTTATTACGTTATATCCAGAATAATTTGCTGCAAACAAATCTATTTATTTGCTGTTGAAAAAACATTTGAGAAATGCATTAAAATTAATATTTTTGCTATTTTGTATAGCAGAGACATTTGAAATAGTTCTCAAAATGTTTACTTTTCCTTTCCGTTGAATTTTTGCATCTGTAGCAAAATAGCTTGAAAACATTGTACGCATCTGAAAGCCTTTGTAGTTATTAAATTGAAAAGATAATTGTTAACAAAAATCAACACTGGAAAATTGGGAATATTTTCGGTTTTACCAACCATTCAAAATGTTTAACCTGAATTGGGATTATTTTTTTCATTCATAATTATGGTGATTTGTCAAATGACGTTACTGTATTTCCAGTTTTCTATGTCAAAGAATTTTTATATCACTACCTTTTGTGCATCTATTGATATAAATCGATGCGATATTTAATTGTTAAAATTTCTTAATAAATATATACACGAACGTCTCTTCCTTTTTGTTCTGATATACAATATGAAAAAAGTCTGTAATTGCCAAAAGTGTTTGGTTTTTAAATTGTCATCATAAAATGATGAAAATTTTATGATCATGAAATTAGAATTTTTTGTAGCTTTTTAATAAATCTAATCATATTTTATAAAACAAAACGAATAAGTATTAAAATAAAACAAAATTTTATCTTTAAAAGCTTAAACTAAACAAAAAAATATAGTTAATACAAAAAGTAGGTATATGGTATATCTATATATTGTAAAGTCCATCCAAAGCAATTGTGCAGTTACGTCATAGCTTATTGCATGACATCTTTATCTAGTTCATTACTGGATGTGAATTGACGCAGCATTTTTGTTTGAAATCTATATCTAAAAATGGTAAGAATATAGCTAAGACATACGGATCATTTTTGATATGTCACTATACGTGACGTAACTGTACACCTGCTGTGACGAGTGTATTATTAAGTAGATTTGTTGAAAACCGTGTGAACCGAGAGGTTTTAAAAAAAATTCTTTATTAAATGCTACATAAAATTTTTATATAACATCTGTTCTCGAGAATTAAAGAGCAGTTGTTTCTCTACAAGGTCCACATAAAATAAATATTTATGAGCAGATTTTGGTGGTCATTATTCCACAGAATTCTTAAGGTGGATTGGAGTTCTCGCTCCGTTTATTTTTTAAGGAGGCGAATTCCACTAATGAAATATATTTAAGCATCTGCCTCTGCCAAATTGTTGACGTCGAGGTGCAAATCAACTTTCACACAACTGTTTTCCACTTCCACAAGAATTCAAGTTGGAGCTGGTGCTTGAGTCGTAACCACTGGCACTAGCATTTTGTTAGTTTTTCTGCAGCCCCACAGAAAGAACTGCTCTTTAATTTCAATTGTGTTCAAGTTTTGCTCACTCTAATAATTCTAGAGCTAATTGCCGCAACAAACGGCGCTGGGATATTTTTTCTCTTTTTACTTGGAACTATGTTTAATGGCAAACTCATTTATGAGCAGGAGATAGAGATCGGACAACGAGATCATTGAATTAAAAGATAACCCAAATTTAAACTTACCAGTTATATTCTGTGCGTTAGTTAATAAAGAAGGAAACTGCAATTAAATGTTTTACTTTCATAAGTTATTAGTTTCTTATTCCAGAGTTTTATAATTCAGTTTTTTTTTGGGAAATGAAAAATAAAGATGCAGAGAAGAATAATCCGTGTTTGAACGAACAAATGTTATCGTATAAATGTTTTAATGATAATAATTTCGACAAATCTCTGTGTCAATTAGAAATTGATAATTACAAAATATGCAAGGCATTCTGGGTAAGTCATTAGATAAACGATAAACGGTAAACAAATCTAAGAACGCTTGGGTCTGGGTTGGTAATTTTGTTAAGTTTTATAAAAACAATCTGAAATGAATTTGCAGATTACAGGATAAAAATAATTGAACTAAGTATTTATAATAAACATACAGTTGCAGGGCTTTATGAAAGGTTAGCTTTGCAAGCCAAATGACCAAATATTTCTGGAGTTAAATATAATCTTTTCATTTAAGTCTTTGTTGGGAGCAAAATTAGTTGGAATAGAATGTTTCAAAACATAATCATTTTACTGTAATATGTTCCACTAGTTGGAAAACATTATTTTCACAGAGTTATTATTTTAAAATTTTAACTATATTTTTAATTATTTATATTTATATTTTTTATTTTTATAGAGTAAAGTATCTGCAGATAGAAGAAGGAAGGGATTAAAACCATATTTACCTCCAGTTGAAGAACGTGATCAAATAAAACAGAAATATTTAGGGTCCAAGTGAATATTTCCCGGCCCCTTTGTGTTACTTTTCTAGAGTTGATTATTGTAAAAAATAAAATAAAATGGAATCAGAAGAACAATTTAGAGTTAAGGATTTTGTTTGGGCTAAACTTAACCGTGAGTATTAGTTTTAGTAATCTTGAAAAAGTTTTTGAAATTATATATTCTATTAATTTATAAGGTTAAAACTAAAAAATAAATAAAAAAAAAATTGCAGCCTGGCCCTTTTGGCCTGCCATTATTGTGGAGCCAGATCCAGAGGCACCACAGAAACCGAAAAAAATTAGTCACTGGGTGTACTTTTTTGGGACCCACAATTATTCTTGGATTGAGGAGAAAAATTTGCGTCACTTTAAGCCTTTTAAAGACCAATTTAAAAAGGGTTATAAGTCTCATGAATTTAAAAGAGGCATTGAAGAATTAGAGCATAATATTGCAGAATTAGAAAAAGATCCGGATTATGTTATAAATTACTTTAAATATGTAAAGGAAAAGAAGAAGCCTAGAAAGTCTGGGACTGGGGTTAAGAGGCCTTTATCTGAGAAGAATAGCATCTCTCCAAAGAAGAAGGTCAGGTAAGTAACTAATATATTTATGTGCACTTGTCATTACATAGTGTAAATAATTATTGGATATTGGATGTGTAATTTAATAATAATATAATGTACCATTTTCAGAAATTCTTTATCAGTGGACACTGACAATAACGATGATAATTCAACAGTCGGGCATTCTAGACCCCACTCTGTGTCATCTTCACCTACCCCAAATTCACCAGAGACTCAAAGTATTTTAACATCAGAGAAAATTTTCGGCTTTCTTGGGGTGGGGTTAATAGGCAGAGGTGTTGTTAAAAATTTGATCACCTCAGGCCACAAAGTTAATGTTTGGAATAACAGTTCCTGGAACACTGATGACTTAAAAGTCTACATAGATATTGGTTCAGTTAGTATATGTAACACACCAAGGCAAGTGGTAAGTAAATTTTCCATTTAAAGCAATATTATTGCCTTTATTAAATTGAAGAATATATTTTCTGAAATAACTAGTTTACAAAAAAAAAACTTTGTTTAAATAGTTGACAAATTTACAATTGTCGATAGGTTAATTTTACATAATTTAGGTAAACTGCTTATTTGGGTTTCTTAAACTAATCTTTGGTTTTTAGGTACGCAATTCCGATATCATTTTCAGTTGTTTATCAGACCCAGATTCATCCAAACATATAATACAGGAATTTGGTATAGCTGATAAAAATGATGAACTACTTAATGGAAAAGACTATGTTGAAATGACTGCAATTGATCCGGAAACTTCAGAGGACATATCCGAGTTAATAAGAAATAAAAATGGCAGATATTTGGAGGCACTGGTAATAAGTAAAAAGTTTATTTATTTATCATTTTTCAACTGGCAAGACAATTGGCAAATATTCAATTACAAACTATCACGTAACCATTTAATTTGAACAGTCACAGAAACCAAATGTACTTTTCTCTAGCACAGACGCCATTTTCTTTTCGTATCAAGTTGTAAGTAACAGATACCCCGAGTAGTATTAGAAGATTTTAGTACCAGTAAATATGTTCAAATATGAAAAAAACTGATTGAGGGTCTTATTACTTTGGCTGCCAACATGACTGGAATAATTTTGGGTACAAACATTACTGAGCAACAAATTCAAACGCAATTAGTTAGATATTGGAATTATGAATTATCAAAGAAAGTGACTAACCAGTGTCCTTCACCACCACAAAAGGTTTTTGTTATTCACAAACTCGCTAAATCTTCAAGTTCATGATCCTATTTTTTATTGATGTATAAAAATCATCTCTGTACCTTCAATTATAGGCTAGTGTCAATGTCACATTGCACAGTGCATTTTTTACAATTTTTTATTCTTTTGTGATGTTTCCCAGCTCGCGAATCTTGAATTTTAAAGTGATATTTGGAATGAATGTTCTATAAAATTGTTTTGGTTGCGTTGTAGCAGCTATAGAAGTTAATTTGGGACCCGTAAATCATGTCGGTCCTTCGACCTATTAACAATCTAAGATTTTGTATCATATTTATCGTAATTGACATGAAATGTTTGACGCAAACATTATTTTTAATGTTTGCGGATGATGCAGGATGTGCCGGTTCAATATTAACCTCATTTTACAACTCAACCAAAATAATTTTATAAAAGATTGAGTAATTTTTAGTAGTTTGACTTAATGCGACTCAAGTTTTTATCCAAATGATTTTAAATTAATAATATTTAACAAATAATAAAATTTGAAGGTTCAGGGTGGTAAATATGAAGCTGAAAAAGCTGCACTTATTGTTATTACTGCTGGAAACAGAAAACTTTATATGGATTGCCAGTCGTGCTTCAAAGCAATGGGAAAGGTAAGTTTTTATCATATTATCATTCAACTGGGTAACAGGTTTTAATATTTTAGGCATCATTTTTCGTGGGAGATGTTGGTTACGCAGCAAAATTTAACTTTATAATTCAAGTTATGCGTGGGATATGTCTCGCTGCACTGAGCGAAGGCTTTGCAATGGCCGATCGGTGTGGAATAAAACCTGCAGCTTTTCTACCTATATTTAGCATGACCAATCTAGCCAGTCCATATTTAGATAGTAAGTAACTTTATGAAAAAAAACATATAATTATAAAATTTGATACTTTTACAGGTAAAGCAAAAATGATTGTCAACAAAGAGTTCTCAAAAGTCGAAGAACCCCTTCAAAATCTCCAGAGGGAGGTGACTTTTGGTCTAGAAATGTCAAATAGGCTTCGTCAGCCTATGCCATTAGCATCAACAGCTAATGAGATTCTAAAACATGCCAGGAGATTAGGGTATGACAATCACGACGCCTGTTGTATATATCAACGCACAAGACATTAACTACACGTTTTTTAAGTCTCATAGTTTTTATCAAATACATGGACAAATAATATTTAGTTGATTATTGTTTGTACCTTCTTGTTATAAGTTAGTTATTATCAGTTTGCTTTGTGTAAATACAGAAAAGGTAATACCAAATTTGTTTAAAGTCAATTTTTATCAATTTTTGTTTTTGATAAAATAATGTGTGTGTGTCTCAAATTATTAAACTTAGAGGATAATTTGAATTTGATTTTATATAAAAACACTACCAATATTTTGGCTTAGTTTTGGTTACTAAGAAAAAAAGTGGTTAGACCATGAAATTATTACTGTAAAAAAAACCAAGTTATTAATTTCATTAATATAGGCAGAATTGAAAACCCACTGTTTAGTTTGATTTTTTAAAGTATTTTTCAGCGCTGTTAAATAAGATTTAAAAAAATTAAAATCCCAATTTTTTTTTCGGTAAAGCTTAACTAACAAATAGATTAGGTACGCGCGCTTGCTTACCAGCGACGTGTTCATTGATGGTAACACAATAGTTTTGTATTTTAGTGTAAAGTAATAATTTTATATTAAATAGAACACCGTGTATATTAAGACATTTTTGAATTCTTCGAAAAATGTTGCATCTATTTCATATATAATATCCTATAAGTCTTATGGAGAGAAGGTGCGTTTGAGTCGTTTTGCTTGTGCCTCTAGATGCAAAGCATCATGAAGTTTGTGTTGGCCATTCCATTATAAGATGATGAAGCAATCATTCTGGTGCTAATTCAGAGAAAACCCCAGTTTCAGCAATTTAATTTCACGATATCTCGTAGATAATGAAATCAAATTCCACGCCTATTTTCGCTTAAATAGAAATCAATTTGATTTTGTGTTAAATGCAAGAACAGCAGCTGTTAAAAAATCATCTACTCCCTGGGTTAAGAGGCCAATATCTCCCAAAGGAAAATTGAGAATGTAACTAAAGGAAGAGCTTTTTTTATTTATGTAAGTAGTAAGTTTATTTGAGGGCCTAAAGATAAACGTTTCTCAGAGAAAAGTAAATAACTAAGAATAGAAATTCAATAGAAAAGTAACTTTGCTGCACATAAGTGAAAGTAAAAAGATACACAAAAAATGTATAGCAACTGTTTTTATATATTATCTTATTCTTGACTTTCTTCGACCTCTTCTGTTGGTAAAGTTTAAATTTTCAATAACAGAGTTCTGTTCTACTGAAAAATTATATCTCTGATTATGACAGCAGCACTGAGACTGACGTCCCTGATTTTTATTTTTATATTTTTTTCTTGTGCGGCTTCTTGTTTCCAATTCATTAACAACTTCTAGACGGCTGAGTTTGGCTTTAGGGATAAGATGGGATAGATCGATTTTTTTACTGTCATCGCTATTCTTTTGTAAAATGTTAACGTCATCGTCATAGGAGTACTTGCAAAACTGGCAGCCGATAGAACTGAATTATCATTTTCAACTCCTTGAACATCCCCGATATTCTGACTTTTATCATTCTGACTAGTAGCATAGTCATTTCCTCTGAATTCTCAGATATATTAGTTATGGTTCTAAAAAACAAAGATGTTATGGTAGCAATTTGCAAAAGACTGGGTTCTGTTTTATTGCCTGCACCCGTCAAATAAACCATTAGGCAAATATCAAGAGAGTTTTGGGGCATATGGAATTTCCCAAACTCTGTGGGGGAAATAGATGGCAAACACATCCGTATATTATGCCCTAAAAAGTCTGACTCTTTAACTATAAAGACTATTTTTCAACAGTATTGTTGATGCCAAATACAAGTTTGTGTCCGTAGTTGTTGGATCTCACGGCAAAGGAGGAGAGCGGAATATTTAGTAATACTATAAAATGGAAAACAATAGTATATTGAAACCATATACCAGAAATCAAGCCAAAGAAGATTTTGCAAGGCAGCGTTTAGTTATAGATTATGTAGGGCACGAAATGTTTTTGGGTTATTGTGTCAAATTTTTGTGGTATTTTTTATCCCAATATAGCAGTTAAATGGCTACATAATTTGACTCGAAATGACTTTGATGGGATGGGGATGGAAATGAAAATACTGTTGCTACAAATTCTGAAAAGAGCAACATGATTTTGATACTAAAAGTTGGTTAGTTTGGTTAGAGAGACATTTAAAGACTGTATGACTAAAGGCCAGTTGGATTGGCAAGACAGAATGGTTTTAAGAAGCTAAACATGATACTATTGTTCTCATGCGGAAAAATAAATGATATTTTATAGCGTTTTTTAAAACTATTCTTTCTTTAGTCTTTATTTTAAGGACGATGTAGCTATACCTAAACGATCTTTTACATCAACATGCTATTTGTAAAATTTGCTATTGCCAACAACTTATTAAATTTCGTATCATTACAGTGCAAAATAATACCCTTAATATTTTAACATTAACGAACAAACTTGGCTCCATTTTTTTTGCTATCTCCTTCCAGACATTATTTTCGCTCATTTTGAACACCTAATAAAATAATTTCTTTGATATGCCTGTTTTTATAAATTTGCACTCAATTTTTTTCACTGTGGATCTTTTAGATATTTTGCTTGAAACAAATTATAAACTTTTTCCTGAGTTCTCGTTTTGTCTCCATATTTAATAAAAATTAAAATTTGAATTCTCTGTCAGAAATCTAATTGTGACAATTTCAGAACTTCATTTCAAAATTAAATTTGTTTTTTTTTTGTTATAAAAAATAAGAGGGCATGCTATATGAATTATGCGTGAAATTTGACCCAAAATTCGAAATAGCAAAATGAGAAAAAATGGTGTTCCACTTAGAAAAAGGAACTTGATATCGACTTTAACTTTTTGACCATGTCTGTTTTTTTTTATTTGCTGCAAAATTATTCAAGGAAAAAATCCGATGGACGTGGCATTTTTTTTGAAATCCAAAACCTGTTTTTTTTTAAAGAATTTCCATATTTTACTAGTATCTTTTACTTCGCGCCACACCGCTGGACCAGTAATTAGTTCCTTTCATATTTTCTCTCTTGGTATTTTACTGTGGTTGTATTATCTCAGAACAGCCAATATTACATTTGCATCGCTAGTCCTCGTAAAATGTTGGAAGTTCTTGTGTCTTGGAGCAAAACTACTAAGGACAATCCTTTCCAAGTTGCAAATCACTTAGTTGGGTAAGCCACATCCGCAAGTATTGGTTGATGTCATCATTCAAATAATTGCCAAAGGAGAACACCTCCAAGCGCAATTTTGTAATTGTCATCGTTTGCTTGTAACCTATTTCATGAACTCATACCAAAATCGATGCCATTCTGTATTCGACTACCAAAAGACTCATCTCATTGGTGATGTTCCGTTTTGTTTGATTGACATTCAGTGTTCGGTTTTCCTCTCCTTGGTGATCTTATTTACTTCGTTGATAATTTTCACTTCTAATTATTGCAGAATAGTTGTCTTCATTCCGTAAACTGGCACCAAAGGTGCAAGTTTCAAAACATGTGTCTTTTAACTGATTACGTGGATAAGCTTCTCAATCTCGAGTCTAAACTGTTGTTTAGTAGTCTTCTTTCGTTTCCTTGTCGGTATTCTCATGAGAAATTGTTGAGTTTTCTTGTAAATTGTTGGTGGTTAGTCTATCTTTTGTTCTCCAAATTTGTCCCATTGGCCCTCTTCCTTTGAAACTGTGGTTCAATAGTTTTCTTACAATAAACTTCTTTTCTACTGTTCGGTTATCGTCATTTAAAATTATTGCCGAGTGGGCTTCCTTCTCCAAACGGCTGCCAAATGTAAACTTTACCTGGCTCCAACTGTGGTGATTTTCATTAGTCTCACTGAGATAATTTCACTTGTCGGTCGTCTCTCCATCTGAACTATTTATAAGTCTCTCTTCTGTTAAGAGATGCCAAAGGTGATACTGCCCAATCCGTTGATGTGAGTGAGGTGCCACTTATGATTTGATGATTTGATTTCTGGGTTATCTACTTGTAAAATCGTTTTCCAGTGTTCCGAGCGTCATATGTTGTGATCTCTTAATCCGTCTTCTTGATGATTTTTCTTCTCCAGATTACCGTTGATCCTCTTCAACTTCAACTGCTGTTCAGCACTTTTTTTCTTTCTGTCCTGTTGACAAAATTGGTGGCTGTCAAGTCGAAGCTGCAACATTGGCGATCTCTTCTAAGTTACCTCTATGATAGTCTTCATAAAAGTCTTCGTTTCGTGAACTGATGTCAAAGGCGATAGGGGTTCCTGTCACGTCCCGCACAAGATTTTAAATCGGGTATCTTTTAATTGGCCTGTTTGTTGGTATAGTCTTCTTGGGATTTGTTTCGTTCGACCTTTTCATCTTCAAGTGATCTGTTTATTGGCGTTGTTGATGATATAGTTTTCTCGGGATTTGTTTCGTTAGACCAGTGGTCGCCAACCTCTTCAATGTGTTGAGCTACTTTGTTAATTTTGCAATAAACAGTGAGCTACCCACACGGAAGCCACGTAACGCAACGTAAATGAAATAATCCACAGTTAATTTATCATTATAGTATTTATTTTACTATTTAACTTGAATTGGTAACACATAATACATAGGTACTAATAATAAACTAATAACAAAATAACTAATATTACTAGTACGTACTTGTTCATAGCTACATTCCTATGGTCTGTTCATAGATATATGAAAGTGACAAATTGATTTTGAAAGGATTATCCAAGGGGGGTCATTAACATACAATGCAACAAGATTATTACCTTAATTAATAACAATAATCTTGTTGCATTGTATGTTCAATGATAATCCGTTCAAAAGATAACCGAACAGGTGTTTTAAAAATAAACACAAATTTTTATCCAGTCACAACGGCATGTCACGTAAGATTTAAAAATAGTTAATAATAACAACAAAAAGTAACGTACTATCATGAACATAAACATTGAGAAATAAAAAAGCACGTTCAATGAGAAGGCCGACAGTCAGACTCATCGATAATTTTTTTAATGGTTGCAGTAAAATTTGGTACAGCCGTTCCAATACAATTATCCAAATGTTCATCTGTAAGTCGATTGCGATATTTATTCTTAATAAACTTCATATTGGAAAAAGAAGATTCCCACAAATAGGTCGAGGCGTCCTTTATCGGGGACTCAACCCCGTGTTCCCATATTGTAAACACTATTAGTCTTATATTACTTTTAGAGTCCCACGAAAGGACAAAGTTAGGCTTGGGTCATTCAGTTACTAAAAAGCTTTGAATGTAACGGTACAACTCTTCTCTTCGCCGTGCATGTAATGTTTAGATCGAACTATTAAATGTATTAAAAACAAGTAGTATTTATTTCATAAAGACTACAGAAAGAAACAAAGTAGAGTAACAATTTTTTATTAATTTTCAATACACTTATTACATCTCTTTATTAACAACTCAATCCCTTCAAAAAACATTTTTTTCCTGTCTGCAAAGTGAGCTAAAACAGCCTCTTTTAACTCAACTTCGTCGTTAAACCGCCGTCCACGCAAGTCCTTTTAAAAATATCCAAACAATAGTCGCTGGGGGCCATATCTGGAGTATAGGAAAGATGTTGGAACCCATACTCTAAAATGGCAGCTTGTCCAACACCAGCAGTATGGACAGTTTTCCTCGTACGCAGTCTCGCAATTTATGTAATAATGTTGCGTAATATTTACCATTGATAGTGGTATTAGTTTCTTTAAAATCTATCAAAAGAATTCCTTCACAATCCCAAAAGATCGCGGCCACCACCTTTTTTGTTGACTGGCAGACTCTGAATTTTCTTGGATGTGCTTTACCCTTACGACGCTACTCCATTGATTCTTTTTTCGATAGAGGGTCATAATAGAGAACCATAGTTTCATCTCCCATAACAATAGTTTCTATCACACGCTTCGGTTCCGACCCACAGAGTTGCAAAAAAGGCCGCGCACACTCGACACGGCGTTGTTTTTGAGTAGCCGAAAGGTTTTTAGGAACCCATCTTGCACTCATGCATACCTAAATGATCATGCAGGATTCGAAGAACACTTGTTATCAGAAAGCTTAGTAATTTCCGAGATTTTCTTGACCTTTAAACGTCGATCAGTCAATACCACCTCTTCCACAATGGCAACAATATCTTCCGTTATGACGTCTACTGGTCGACCAGTTCTTGAATCATCTTCAAGAGACTCTCCTGCCCCATTGGAAAACGTTTTGTCCATTCTTTCACTACAGAATACGAAGGAGAACTTTCTTTAATAATTTTAGGTGCTAACTCTTCTTTTGTCAAAAACTTTATGACTGCTCTATACTCAATTTGCGTTATTTGCGACATTTTTTCGGACACGTCTTGTTTAAAATGCTGTCAATAAAAAACTATTTGATCCAAGACTTCAATTTTCTTTTCGCAGCCTACGAAGATATATATTTAAAAGAAGACGAAGTTTTATCGTGATACTGGAGCTGCATCTATGTAAGGCCGAAATTTTTGCGTTAACCTTGTACAATTGGTAGTTGAGACTAACAGTTATAAGGCTAAATAATTTTGAAAAATTAATTACTGCCATTTCTGTTGCAGCGATGTCTTCGCCAAAGTTTATCTTTAAGTGATCTCTTAGTTGGCCTTTTTGATGATATAGTTTCTCGGGATTTGTTTCGTCTTTTCATCTTCAGTTTGATTCTGCCCTCTCGTTAGTGATCTATTTGAAACTAATACCGAATAGTTTTGTTTCTGTAATCCGTTGTTAAAGATGGTTGACGCCCTGCTGGTGATGCAATTTGATCTCTTCTGGATGCTTTGGGGTTGTTTTCTAAAGCTAGTAGTAGACTAATACTTTTCTTCTTATAAACTCCTGCTTAGCTCTAGCTACCTGATTGGTCCAGTCTCTTTTCTGGAAACTGCTGCTAAAGGTGATCCCGCCTCTTCCAAACTTGTTAATGTTGGTCTCGTGAGTAAGTTTATCCTGATTTTCTCGACGCGCAGTCGCATTCATCTGAAATCGTTCTTGTGAGCCCTCTGTTCAATTTGTTGATGATCTTTTCTTATCGATATTCGTCTCTCACTGGGTATCTAACTGCTCTCTTCTTTCCTCTCGTTGATCTGCTGGATCGTCTCGTTGTCGCTCACCTTCAACTGTTGTTTAATAGTTTTTTTGCTGTGAACGATTTGTCCTTTTGGTGGTCTTTATCTGTTGTTGAGGAAGGAGTTTTCTCGCACTAGACTGCTGTCAAAGGTACCAAAATCGGTGTTCTCTTAATTCGTCCCAGTGATCTGATTTGAGTCGATAGCCGTCTCTATCTGAAGCAACAATATTCAATTAATCTTAGAGCTTGTAAGCTGCCCCTCTATACCGCTTAAAATCCAAAATTGACAATCTCCTAATTTGTGTTCTTGATGATCTACTCTTTGACAGATTTTTATCACCTGTTATTTTCCACTGCCATTGAGTATTCTTTTTTCTTCTCAGAATTGGTAATCTCTTCCCCTGAGTAGTCTCTCTGTTCGTCTTCACCTGAGAACGTTCTTGATAATCCTGTTTTCGTGAACTGCAAGCAGATTCAAAATTGGACATGTCTTAATTTGTCTTCTTGCTCATCTACTACTGCTCTTCTTCAGATTTGCATATCCCATCTGTATCATCTTCCACTAGTGTTCACTAACTTCTCGTTGGTAATCTCTTCGTCCGAAAATGTCGTTGCATAGTCAAATTTCCGTAAATGCTGCCAAAGAACGTGGAGTCCTATTACAGCTAGGACATTGATGATCTCTTCTACCGAGTTGCCACATTGGTGCCTCTTTGGCTCTTCTAAAACTGCTAGCTTGTTTTGAAAAATTGATGCTAAATATCCCGTCATGTTGGGCTCTGGTCGTCATCCTCTGAAAACGTCATTGATAAATTTTCTTTTAATATACTGCTATCAAAGGTAATTCCGTACCATCCCGTTCCAAATTTGTTTAGTTTTTTTCATTCGTCCCAGTGATCGTCGCATTTCACTCGTCGGTCTTCTTCATTTGAACTGTTGAGGAGTCTCCTTTCTGTGAGCTGCATCTGTCCCGACCAAGCTGGCATGTCAATTGTCTCGGGCCATTTCGTTCTCTTGCTGAGTTTTTCCTGGTTTGACCAGTCACTTTCATCTAAAACCGTTTTTGAACTTTTTTTCAGTAAACTGCAAAAAATTAAACTGTAAAAAATTATTACCCTGCACACCGGAGCTCTACAATTTGTGATCTCTTTTCCTGATTTGCATCGCTGATGCTCTTGACCTTAAACTGCTGTTCTGTAGTCTTCTTTCCTCTTGTTGGTGATCTACTGGATTGCCTTGCTGGTAGTCTTCATCTGAAGCGGTCGTTGAATAGTCTTCTTTCCCTCGATACTCTATCTTTGGTACAGTAGGCTTCTTTCCACTCATTGGTGATCTTCTGGATTGCATTGCTGGTAGTCTTCATCTTAAACTGTGATTGAACAATCATCTTTTTGTTGATCCTCCTCATATTCTATACAGTAGCCGCCTTATTTCCTTTTGTCTGTGATGTCCTGGATTATCTCGCTGACTCTCTCCACCTGATACTGATGTTGCCTTCTTGATAATCTGATTTGGCTCCCATGATATATTAGACTGCTGTGAAAGGTTCCCAAATTGGTAAATTCTTAATTGATTCTGTTGATCGACCGATTTTATTCGTTGGTGCCTTGTGTCGTGGCGTCATGTCAAAACTACAATATTCGTCTTTCGATTTATCAGTTGTATTCACCGGAGAATGTGATTGACAGTACTTTTTGTTGTGAACCACCAGAGCAGAGGGGGGGCCAAGTTCGGTCCATGATTCAAAATTGGAGACATTTTAATTTGTATCCTTCATGTTCTAAATCTTCAGATATGCATCGCGCGTCTTCTTCTATTGTTGAAAAGTAACGTTTCCTCGCATTGGCGACCTGATTTTAAACTAGGGTCGTCATCATCTGATAAACGTTGTTGCGCAATTGTCTTTGAATAAACTGCT
This sequence comes from Cylas formicarius, assembly GCF_029955315.1. Lineage (NCBI taxonomy): Eukaryota > Metazoa > Arthropoda > Insecta > Coleoptera > Brentidae > Cylas > Cylas formicarius. The sequence continues at coordinate 8,457,351 of NW_026844214.1, read as the reverse complement.
ATCAAAGGTAATTTCATATAATCTTCTTCCAAATTTGATGATATTTTCTTAATTCATCCCGATGATCTTTTGATTTGACTTGTCGGTCGTCTCCATCTTAACTGTTGTTGAATAACCTTTCTATGAACTGCTTCTCTCCCAACCAAGCTGCCTTGTCGATGATCTCCGGCCAATCTGTTCCGTTGTTAAGTGCATGTTCTCATGGATTGCTTAGCTTAGGGTAACTTTATCTGAAACTGCAGCTCGTTGGTCTTGTTCATCTCCTGTTCAGTGGTAGTCTTCTTTCCTTTCGTAGGTGGTCTCCTCGATTGTCACGCGGGTTCTCTTCGCCTGAAACTGTCATGGAATAGTCTTGTTGCTGTAAAATTCTGTCAATGTTGGTGCCGTCCTATCCCAACTGCCAACTATAAAACTCTCATTTGTGATTTCTTTTGCCTTTCCAGCTGTCATACTCTGAAACTGTTGTTGAACAATTTTCTTCCATTTTATTCAGTACACAACTCCCGTCATATATGTTGTATCATCCGCTTTCCAAAATTGGTGATCTCAGCTTAGTTCGTTTCAATGATTAACTGACTTAATTCGTCCGTCAGGTCGAAGCTGCAACGTTTGTGATCTCATCTAACGAGTCATTTTGGATAGTCCTTTTTCAATTAATTTCCCGCCAAAGGTGGTGATTTTTTTCCGTTTAGTAACCTTCTTTTTTCTCGTTGGTGAACTAGATTGCAATATTGGTAGTCTTCATCTGAAAATGTCGTTGAATAGTCGGTCTTCTTTTCGTTGATCCTATTCATCTTCTGCACAGTAGCCTCCCTTCTTTCCCCTTTGGTGAAGTCTATTGTCTCGCTAGTTCTCTTTGCCTGGAACTGTCATTAAATAGCTTTCGTGCCATTCTATCAGAGTTGCAATACTGGTGATATTTCTTTCTCAAAAGTTGCCTCGTTGGTAATCTGATTTCTTTTAATTTGTACCGGTGATCTACTGATTTCATTCGGCGGTGGTCTCCATGCCGTGTCTTCAGGTCGAAGCTGCAACATTGGTGATCTCTTCTCCTAAGACGCCTGTCCGGTTATCTTGACCAGAGCCTTTTTTTTTCGCGAATTGCCAGCAAAGGTGATGATTTTTTTTAGTCCTATCCAAGATTCAAAATTGGAGATATCTTAATTTCTCTTCTTGGTGATCTAAATCTTCAGATTTGTACTGCCCGGATTTGGATTGCATCGCTACTCCTCTCACGTGAAAATTTCGTTGAATAATCTTCTCTCCGTAAATGCTGTCAAAGGAGGTTCCTGATTGTGATCATCTCTTTCCCAAAATTGTCTCGCTGACGATCTGATTTTAAATTCTGGCCGTTCTCATCTGAAAATGTAGTTGAGCAATTTTTAATAACATAGTTAATAATTATCAAATAAATTTTTTTTTTAAAACTTTTGTCAGAGTTAATTCCATACCATCACATTCCAAAATTGCCGATATTCTCGTAATTCGTCGGTCATCTCCATCTGAACTGTTGAGCGTCCGTTTTGTAAGCCTGATCAAGCCACCAAGTCGATAGTCTCCAATCAATTCGTTCCGTTGGCGAGTTTCCGAGTCGGTTGTCTCCATCTGAAACCGGTCTTGCTCCTTCTTTGCATAAACTACTACAATTTATGATCTCTTAATTCGTCTTGATGATCTTTTCCTTTCCCGATTTGTCCCGCTGCTCCCCTCTGGATCTTCAGCTGCTGCTCAGTAATTTTCTGTCGCTCAATAGTCTTCTTTTTGTTGGTCCTTTTCATCTTTAGTAGCCTTCTTTCCTCTTGCCTCGCTGGTCCTCTTTCACCTGAAAATGTCGTTAAATAGTCTTCTTTCCTTAAATGCAGTCAAAGGAGGTGCGGTCCTGTCGGAGCTACAACATTGATGATTCTCTCTTCTCCTGGTCATTGTTTTCTGAAGCTATTATTGAATAGTTTTCCTTTTCGTAAATGCTACCAAAGGAGGTTGTTGTTCCGTCACGTTCGCGATTATGTTGTTGCCAGAGGTGCCTCGCTGGTGATCTGGTTTTAAAATATCGTAGTCATCTTCTAAAAACGTTATTGAAAGATTTTTAATAAAATAATTAATAATTATAATTACCAAATAAAAGACGAATTAAATAAAAATTTGTAACAAACTTCTGTCAAAAGTAATTTCATACCATCATATTCCATTATTTACTCGTCCGGGTGATATTCGGATTTAACTCTTCAGTCGTCTCCATCTGAACTGTTGCTGAATCTCCTTTTTGCAAGTTGCTCCTGTCCCGACTTAGCTACCATGTCGTTGGTCTCCGATCAATTCATTCCCTTGGTGAGTTTCTCCTGATTTGTCGGTCGCCCCGATCTGAAACCGTCCGTGAGTCTTCTTTGCTGCTGTCAAAGGTGGTTGCGTTGCAGCTATACAATTTATGATCTCTTAATTCGTCTTAATGATCTTCTCTTTTCCCTATTTGTTCCGACCCTTCTCTTGATCTTCAGCTGCGGCTCAGTAGCTTTTCTATAGCTTAATAGTCTTCTTTCCGTCGGAACTTATCTTCAATTCGGTAGCTTTCTTTCCTCTCGTTTGTGATCTTCAGGATTGCCTCACTGGTCCTCTTCATCTGAAAATGTTGTTAAATAGTCTTCTTTCCGTAAATCCTCGCGAAGGAGGTGTGCCATCCTGTTGAAATTATCACATTGACGATCTTCTCTTCTGTCGTTGTTTTCTGAAACTATTATTGAACAGTTTCCTTTCCGTAAATGCTGCCAAAAGAGGTTCCTGTTTTGTCACGTGCGCGATTATGTCTTTCCCAGAGTTGTCTCCTTAGTGTACTGGTTTCGAACTCTGGTCGTCATCATCTGAAATCATGGTTGAGAGATTAAAAAAAAATATATTAATTATAATTATTAAGTAAAAGAAAAATTAAATAAAATTTTTTAATATACTTGTCATACCATCACATTCCAAAATTGCCGTTCTTCTCTTTATTCGTCCCGGTGATCTCCTGATGAGCCTCGTCGGTGGTCTCCATCTTAACTGCTGAGTCTCCTTTTTGTAAGCTGCTTCTGTTGCGATCAGATCCATTCGTTCCCTTGCTCAGTTTCTCCTGATTTGCCTAGTCGGTCGCCCCCATCTGAAACCATTCTCGAGTCTTGTTTGTGCAAACTGCTGTCAAAGGTGGTTGCCCTGCACGCCGGAGCTACACAATTTCTTTCTGATCTTTTAATTCGCCTTGATGATCTTTTTTCGGCCCATTTGTCCCGATGCTCCTCTTGAACTTCTACTGTTGCTCAGCAGTTTTTCTGTCGCTCACTAGTTTCTTTTCGTCGGTCTTCTGTTCGGTAGCCATCTTTCCTATCATTGGTGATCTCCAGGAATGCCTCGGTAGTCCTCTTCGCCTGAAAATGTCGTTAAATAGTCTTTTTTCCGTAAATGCTGCCAAAATACGTTGCTGTTCTGTCACGTTCGCGATTATCTCTTTCCCAGAGTTGCCTTCTTGTTGAATTGGTTTCAAACTCTGGCTGTGGTTGAGCAATTTAAAAAAAAATCATTAATTATAATTATTAAGTAAAAGAAAAAGTAAATAAATTTTTTTAATATACTTCTGTCAAAGGTAATTCCATACCATCACGTTCCAAAATTGGCGACCTTCTCTTTATTCGTCCCAGTGATCTTCTGATTAGACTCGTCGGTCGTTTCCATCTGAACTGTCGTTGAATCTCCTTTTCTGAAGTTGCTTACGTCGCGATCCAATCACCGTGTCGATGGTCTCCGTTCAAATCATTTTCTTGGTGAGTTTCAACTAATTTGCCTAGTCGATCGCCCCCATCTGAAACCGTTCTTAAATCTTCTTTGCGCAGTCTTTTCAATTGTCCCGCTACTCCTCTTTATCTTCAGCTGTTGCTCAGTTGTTCTATTCAGTAGCCTTCTTTCATCTCAGTGAGCTCCAGGATTGCCTCACTGGTCCTCTTCACCTGAAAATGTCGTCTTCTTTCCGTAAATGCCGACAAAGGAGGTGCCGTGCTGTTGGGGGGAACAATTTTGATGATCTCTACCTCTTCTCCCGAGTTGCCACATTTCTTTTTGCAAACTGCTGTCAAAAGTGCACGCTGGGCGCCGGAGATCCACAATTTGTAATTTCTTAATTCGTTTTGATCTTTTCTCTCGATTTTCCCCGCTGCCCCTCATTTTCAACTGCTGTGCGGTGGCTTTCTGTCACTCAATAGTTTTCTTTTCGTTGGTCCTTTTCATCTTGTTTAGTAGCCTTCTTTCCTCTTGTTGCTGACCTCTACGATTGCCTCGCTGCTCCTCCTCTTTCACCTGAAAATGAACCCGTTCTCGAGTCTTGTTTGCGCAAAATGCCGTCAAAGGTGGTTGCCTGCGCGCCGGAGGCATAGAATTTCTGCTCTCTTAATTCGCCTTGACGATTTTTTTTCTCCCGATATGTCCCGATGCTCCTCTGGATCTTCAGCTGCTGCTAGTCTTCTTTTCGTCGTTCGTTTTTATCTTCTGTTCGGTAGCCTTTCTTCTCGTTGGTAATTCCCAGGATTGCCGCGCTGGTCCTCTTCAACTGAAAAAGTCGTTAGTCTTCTTTCCGTAAATGCTGCGAAAGGAGGTGGCATCCTGTCGGCGCTACAAAATTGATGATTTTCTCTTCTCCTGGTCATTGTTTTCTGACGCTATTATTGCCAAGTTTTCCTTTTCGTAAATGCTACCAAAGGAGGTTGTTGTTCTGTCACGTTCGCGATGTTGTTGCCATCTTTTCTTCTTCTGGTCGTTATTTTCTGAAACTAGTAATTGAATAGTTTCTTTTCCGTAAATGCTGCCAAAAGATGTTGCTGTTCTGTCGCGTTCGCGATTATCTCCTTCCCAGAGATGCCTCCTTGGTGGACTGGTTTCAAACTCTGGGCGTCATCATCTGAAATCGTGGTTGAGCGATTTTTAATAAAATAATTATTAATTATAATTATTAAGTAAAAGAGAAATTAAACAAAAATTTTGAATATACTTCTTTCAAAGGTAATTCCATACCGTTACGTTCCAAAATGGCCGATCTTCTCTTTATTCGTCCCGGCGATCTCCTGATTAGCCTCGTCGGTGGTCTCCATTTGAACTGTTGTTGGTCTTTTTTTTTGTAAGCTGCTCCTGTTGCGATTAAGTCATTATGTCTCCGATCCATTCGTTCCCTTGGTGAGTTTCTCATGATTTGCCTAGTCGGTTGTCCCCATCTGAAACCGTTCTCGAGTCTTGTTTGTGCAAACTGCTGTCAAAGGTGGTTGCGCTGCACGCCGGAGCTACATAATTTCTGATCTCTTAATTCGCCTTGATGATCTTTTTTCGGCCGATTTGTCCCGATGCTCCTCTTTATTTTTTGCTGCCGCTCAGTAGCTTTTCTGTCGCTCAATAGTTTCTTTTCGTCGGTCTTCTGTTCGGTAGCCCTGTTTCCAATCGTGGGTGATCTCCAGAAATGCCTCGGTAGTCCTCTTCACCTGAAAATGTCGCTAACTAGTCTTCTTTCCGTAAATGCTGCCAAAGGAGGTGGCATCCTGTCGGAGCTACAAAACTGAAGATCTTTTCTTCTTCTGGTTGATATTTTCTGAACCTAGTATTGAATAGTTTCTTTTCCGTAAATGCTGCCAAAAGACGTTGCTGTTCTGCCACGTTCGCGATTATCTCTTTTCCAGAGTTGCCTCCTTGTTGTATTGGTTTCAAACCCTGGCCGTCATCATCTGAAATCGTGGTTGGGCGATTTTTAATAAAATAAATATTAATTATAATTATTATGTAAAAGAAAAATGAAATAAAAAACTTTGAATATATTTCTGTCAAAGATAATTCCATACCATCACGTTCCGAAATTGCCCATCTTCTCTTTATTCGTCCTGGTGATGTTCTGATTAGACTCGTTGGCCGTCTCCATCTGAACTGTTGTTGAATCTCCTTTTCTGAAGTTGCATACGTCCCGACCAAATCACCATGTCGATGGTCTCCGATCAATTCGTTCCCTTGGTGAGTTTCTCCTGATTGCCTAGTCGGTCGCCCCCATCTCAAACCGTTCTCGAGTCTTGTTTGCGCAAACTGCTGTCAAAGGTGGTTGCCCTGCACTCCGGAGCTACACAATTTCTGATCTCTTAATTCGCCTTGATGATCTTTTTTCGGCCGATTTGTCCCGATGCTCCTCTTTATTTTTTGCTGCTGCTCAGTAGCTTTTCTGTGGCTCAATGGTTTCTTTTCGTCGGTCTTCTGTGCGGTAGCCCTGTTTCCAATCATTGGTGATCTCCAGGAATGCCTCGGTAGTCTTCTTCACCTGAAAATGTCTTAAATAGTCTTCTTTCCGTAAATGCTGCGAAAGGAGGTGCCATCCTGTCGGAGCTACAAAACTGAAGATCTTTTCTTCTTCTGGCCGTTATTTTCTGTATCTAGTATTGAATAGTTTCTTTTCCGTAAATGCTGCCAAAAGACGTTGGTCTTCTGCCACGTTCGTGATTATCTCTTTTCCAGAGTTGCCTCCTTGTTGTATTGGTTTCAAGCCCTGGCCGTCATCATCTGAAATCGTGGTTGAGCGATTTTTAATAAAATAAACATTAATTGTAATTATCATGTAAAAGAAAAATTAAATAACAACTTTGAATATACTTCTGTCAAAGGTAATTCCATACCATCACGTTCCAAAATTGCCAATCTTCTCTTTATTCGTCCGGGTGACCTTCTGATTAGACTCATAGGTCGTCTCCATCTGAACTGTTGTTGAATCTCCTTTTCTGAAGTTGCTTACGTCGCGATCCAATCACCGTGTCGATGGTCTCCGTTCAATTCATTCTCTTGGTGAGTTTCTCCTGATTTGCCTAGTCGATCGCCCCCATCTGAAACCGTTCTTAAGTCTTCTTTGCGCAGTCTTTTCAATTGTCCCGCTACTCCTCTTTATCTTCAGCTGTTGCTCAGTTGTTCTATTCAGTAGCCTTCTTTCATCTCAGTGAGCTCCAGGATTGCCTCACTAGTCCTCTTCACCTGAAAATGTCGTCTTCTTTCCGTAAATGCCGACAAAGGAGGTGCCGTGCTGTTGGGGGACCAACTTTGATGATCTCTACCTCTTCTCCCGAGTTGCCACATTTCTTTTTGCAAACTGCTGTCAAAAGTGCACGCTGCGCGCCGGAGATCCACAATTTGTAATTTCTTAATTCGTTTTGATCTTAGTCAATAGTCTTCTTTTCGTTGGTCCCGACCAAAATCACCATGTCGATGGTCTCCGATCAATTCGTTCCCTTTTTGAGTTTCTCCTGATTTGCCTAATCGGTCGCCCCCATCTGAAACCGTTCTTGAGTCTTGTGTGCGCAAACTGCTGTCAAAGGTGGTTGCCCTGCACGCCGGAGCTACACAATTTCTGATCTCTTAATTCGTCTTGATGATCTTTTTCTCTCCCCATTTGTCCCGATGCTCCTCTTGATCTTCTGCTGCGGCTCAGTAGCTTTTCTGTCACTCAATAATTTCTTTTCGTCGGTCTTCTGTTCGGTAGCCATCTTTCCTATCATTGGTGATCTCCAGGATTGCCTCGCTGGTCCTTTTCACCTGAAAATGTCTTCTTCTTTCCGTAAATGCCGACAAAGGAGGTGCCGTGCTGTTGGGGGGAACAATTTTGATGATCGCTTCCTCTTCTCCTGAGTTGCCACACTTCTTTCTGCAAACTGCTGTCAAAAGTGCACGCTGCACGCCGGAGCTCCGCAATTTGTAATTACTTAATTCGTTTTGATGACCTCTTCTTCTTTTGATTTTCCCCGTTGCTCCTCTTCATCTTCAACTGCTGTTCAGTGGTTTCCTGTCGCTGAATAGTTTTCTTTTCGTACCTACTTTTTATCTTCTGTTATGTAGCCTTCTTAATCTGTAGGATGGCCTCGCTTGTCCTCTTCATCGGAAACTTTTATTGAATTTTCTTTCTGTAGAAGTTGTTCAAAGTAGTGCCGTCTTATTCAAGCTGCAACACCGGTGATATTGTTTTCTACTGAGTTGGCTCGTTTGTGGTCCTTTTTGCCTCTCTTGCTGCAGCCACCGTAATTTTCTTTTAGTAAACCTCTGCGTTCCAAAGTCCCGATCATAAACTGATTTGATTCATCAGTCGCCTCTGTGTTGTGCAGTCAGTTGGAAGCTGCAACATTGGCTATCTCTTGTCCCCAAGTTGCCTCGTCGGTGATTTTTGCTTTTCTTTTCGTCAAATTTGCCCCGCTTCTTCTCACACTGTCGTTTGTTCATACTTGCTTCTCTTTCCTGAAACTGCCGCTGTCCTCCTTGTTGGGTTGGTGAGCTTCTTCCGAATTGTACGAGTGTATTTTCAAAATTTATTCAATATCAATGCTGTAGCCGTTACAGATGCTATTTAAATATTTTATAATGCCGATTTATTTATTTAATATTATAGGTATCAAGCAATTTTAATAGAGGGTTCCATATGGAATAATTTTTTTCAGCAGCCGCTATTTGTATAATTCAAATGTTGTTGCAATATGGTTCCATGCTGAAATTTGTGCTATATGTACAATCATGCAATTTGGAAAAAAACATACCTCCTGATGTACTTGACTTTCATGATACGATATCTTTAACTTTTTGCTTTGGTGGGTTGGTCTAGCCAAAAGATTGAGAACTATCCTAAATATCTTACTCAAAACCTTTCCAATCGTCGCGCTGGCAAGCGAGGTTTAATAAAAGTTCTGCTGTGTGCAGTGAGACACACAATAAGTACCCACCCAGATGATGTGCCCGCCTTGCTCAATAAATAGGTCAAATTGGCGTCTCCGTCACACTGCAGACCAATTATTCTACGACGCACACAAATGGTCCACACATTTTGTACCTATACCTTAAATAAATTTTTTAACCGCATATTCAAAACAAATTTGTAAATTAGTTTTATGAAGCGGTTTTGGGAAATCCAACCCGCATGCAGTTCTAAATCCATAGGAAGTAGAGCACACGTTCGTGTCCAAATAAAAAAACTCTCATCGGGAACTGGCGTGAAACAAGAATACAACAACGATGCGGGTTTGTTCAGTGTTTCCTAGCTGTTGCTTTAAACATTCTAAAACACAAGATCTTAGTGTCTGCGCCAAAGCGAATTTTCCATTACTTGCTGCTCAACATGGCAAAAACTCTTCCTTTTGTACTTTTTTGCGCTTTAGTAAATTCAGATCCAAAAGAAACTCCAAGTTAAGATAAATTATCAGCAATAAAATCTATGCAAGTGCCTCGAACGTACTTTTTCTTTCCACAATTGTTATTACTTCGGTGTACATGAACAAACAAAAAATGCTGTATAGTCTATAATTTTATAAATACTGCAAGAAATGTCATTGAAGTCGATCCGTCCGGACTCTTGATTTTATTGTATCAAAACGTGTTCTTGAGATGCTGGCATTCTTTTCCTGATTATCTGCATGTTTTAGCAGCAAATTAAACTCTAAAAAACGAAATGTTTGCTGCTCTGATTTTGATTCATTTGCTAAATTGTCAGAACTGTTTGCACGAAACGTCTATTTGATAAATTTACAGTCCCATGTACCGGGTGATTAGTCTCAGTGTTACAATTAAAAAGCTAAATCTAGAACAGACAATATCCCACCCACAGACAGAACAGGTTAATCGGCAGCTTTAAAAATCATTCGTACACAAAACAGTCTTGTTGAATATGTGTGTGGCAATAATGAAGTAGAACTTTTTGTTGAGTGTGTCAAATATTAAATTCAAATACGAAGTATGCATTAGCCTATAAAAAGATTACTTGCAATATTAACTTCATTATACCAGGAGCAAATGGGATGTTTATAAATTTAACATCCCCACACTTACATTTTTACTTGGTACGAAAATAATAACCATTTTATTCAGTCCTGGACAAGAACCTCGTGTGCCCATAATAAACAGAGACCCGCTGTTGTTTGTATCTACTTGCATTTAGTATCTTCAGTCCATAAAAAATATCACAAATAACATTCCAAAGGCTGGATAATTTTATTTATATGGTTAGTAACCCTGACTGGGGGAGTATGCAATATTCTTTCGCTCGGCAGTGGTTGAATCATCCTACGAAAATAATCTTAAAAACGATGTCCAAGAACAATTTAATACGTTATTAACGAAAGGGCCACTCGGTTTTTTTATCCCAATAGAGAAAAACTTCTGCTTTTCGCAATAACTAGATTCCCTGGAATGTTACTTAGTGATGCAGAAAATCTCAATCTTCTGAGCTTAATTTTTTTATACATATTTTTAAAGGACATTTTTCTTATCTTGTTGCTATCTTCAAATCTGGAACAAAAACTTAGTATCTCGATGGAAAATTTAGGAGGAATACCACTAAATTCTTCTTTGCGACACGAGATCTCCCTTTCAAACGCCGTGATAGTTTCGACAATAGACAAGTAATATCCAAAGAGCCAAATCAAAAACTCTCTGTCTGTTAAACAAACCCCACAACATTTACTCGTTTGAATTTAGTGAACAAAATTTCCTGGGCTCCAATCACAGTTCTCTATACTTTAAAACTTACAAATACAATCTCAATACTTTACTTACTGCGAATATTTGCTGAATTGAATAAATGTTTCGAAAATTACTTTAATCTTCATCATTCTTGTGTTTCCTTGGCTCCTCATATCTTGTTTCAGCAGATATAATTTATTTTTAAGCAAATTGTACCAATATGAATGTACCTAGCGTAAACCAAATTGAATTGAATTTATTATTTAATGCTACGTTCGGTCATTGGTAGCCCCCACCTTTCTGTTTGTGTTTTTCTTCTTTAGTATTGTCGATACAGCGTTTCTGCTTAAAACGACTAGTAGCGCAAGTTCGGCATACTCACCAATAATAAATACAATTTGACAAGATTTGATAAGTGGACTTTGTCTTGTAGTTGTAGTGATTTTGGTTAGAATTACATTTTCTGAAATTTAGGCAAACAACGAAATTTTTGGAATATGGAGCGCGAATATGGGACTCATTTCTTTTTTCTTTCTTGCATGTTGATCTGCAAAATCTTCCATATGGGCATTTATTATTGATTTTATGCCTATGTAATTCAAATAATTAAAGAAACGCCAACCTAAAACATTTTACAGCGCATCCAAAACCAAAAGTGAACGTAACCTTGTGTTCCGCACTCCACTCGGCGTCGCCACCAAGAATCTGCTTTGTTGACCAAGGATCGAAGACTGAAGAAACACCACATAACGACGTTCAACGACGAGTTTGCCCCAACAAATGCCGACCACGTTTTAGTTGTCAAGAAATGGTTGTTTTAAGGCGCTAAGACGAATTATTCCTGTAGCTTCGATAAAAAACGCAAGGGGGTAGGTAAACATTCCAATAATCATAATGAGAATGGCTGGCACCGCATGATATAAGGCTCTAAAGACAAGTTCAGCTATATTTCTTCTTGTCTAAAAATAAATCAAAAACCCACAATATAATATAATGAGTCGTCTGTGGAATTATGGTTGTCATTAAATATTTTGCACACAACAAATAGACATATAATATACAAAAAATTATCCATATGAGCTTGTAGGAATAGTAACTTGATTTGTACAATTAATTATCGGAAAATATTACAATTATCGAAAACTTCCAACAGTATTTAAAATTGAATTTGGATACATATTTTGCATTCTCTCCTATTTTTAAGTACCGGGTTTCTCATAATAGGCCACTGTCTTTTTGTTTGAAAAGGTAAACTGAAACTTTAAACCATTTTATAATTTTTGAAAAAGAAATTGATCCAATACAAAAGATTTTTTCCTACCGAAAATATCACAACATATTGCTTCGCGAATTCAAAACTATTAACACCATAATCACAGCAGCGGAAAAAATAAATTGATATTTGGTCGGGGTTTAAAAGTGCATCAAAATTTTTTGTGCGCTACTACGGTTTTTGTTTTAATGCAAACTTAATAGCTCAGGATATAAAATTATACGATTATTTAATAAAAATATTTATTTCTTGCAGAACTATTACTTTTCATCACACACTTCTCTCAGAAGTTGCATTTTTGTAAATTAATATTGCCGTTTTGTCAAATTTGATTTCGTTTCAGAGGTTTAACAAAAACGAGTGAATTACGTTTTCAATTTTTAACGATTGATTTTAAAATTTTTAAATTGTTTATAATTTTCTCTATGTATAGTATTTCAGAAGTATTTCCTACGTTTCATATCCGCAAAATTCATGAAATTAATTTGAGAGTTTCTTGTACCTCTGAAATTAACAGAACATACGACATTGCAAAATAATTTTTAAAATGAATTGTTCTCGCTCTCGCAGCCACGAGAGCACCGAGTTACTGCTTGCTGGAAATCTACTAGTTTTATTAAATATACGTGAATTTCGCATTTTTGATCTTATTAAATTGCATTGTTTTGCACTAAAATAAAGAATCCTCGGCAGGACTTTTTTCTCCGCGACCAAACACCAAAATGAATTGTCCTTCGTTCACCATGATTATAGTGGATCGATATAGGTTATCTACTTAGTGACCTCTGAAATGAATAAAACAATAATCTGCTCTGTGATAACGGCAATTATAAATTCAGATAAAACTATTTTCAACTTATAAAAAGAAAATTAACAGAAAACACTCGGTAATTTCTGTAAAAGATGCAAAATTCGAACAAACGTCGGGGGCTATTTATGATTTAGAGAATTAAAATTCTAGCAGTCGAAAGTTAAGTACTTTGCGCCGATTAAAATTTTATTTAGGTAGTCCAAAGTACTAAACATGTGAGTTTACATACATAAACAACACTGAACATACATACTGCAATCTCAAAGGTTTAAAGTAAGACTTTATAAAATAAATAGGTACCTGATATGCAGCTGAGCCAGCAGGACTCCGTTTGGCCAACATTCAACCCTATCTTCAAAAGATATCGTTCTTACGGTTGAAGTGTTTGCTGCATATTTTACCAAGGGAAAGTTTTTCCACATTGTAGTCGCTAGAGATAGTGGAATCTTGAATTTGCTAATGGTTTGGAATAAATAACGATCTCGATGGAAGGCAAATAGCTCATCCACTCTCCGCCAAAATGATGTACACAGGACAACAAAAGTGGATACCGCTGTTGGCATCAGTTTCTTATACTTCGCCAGCCAGTATGATAAGATTAAATGGTTATTGAAATGGGGAGTATTCTGAACACCGCGTCTCCTTCCTTGAAAAGGTCGGGTTAGCTGTGTTTTTCGAGCTGCAAATAGTTTTGATGGTATTGGCCAAGCTGTCGACTGAACTTGTCAATACCATTTGGAACCTATAGAAAATATCAAACATGAAGGAACAACGTTCAGTAGCAAGAAAATAAACGCGCTGCACAACAAGGATGGAAAATGCCGTAACTCAATGGGAGCTCAACCATTAAGAAAGCATTTTCTTCACTTATTGTTCGCAGAGACTATGAATTTTTTATAGTTTTTTTTAAAGTTACATGTGAGATATATATGTTATTTTTATGATCAATTCAAAATATATTTGGTAGATAGCTCACAATACACAATGAAAATTATAATCTTGAGTGCAGTATATGCAAAAGTCACTGTTACCGTGAATTTCACGTATACAGCTTTTACCGCAACAACGCAACAACCACTTTATTTTGTACAATCGGCAATAGATGAAAATTGTCAGACCAGTCAGTTTATACTACTAAACTACCAGAATATCAAATGCATATATATACTCCAATTTACCATTTTGTCGAGGCAGCTCATCCTAATTGCCATTTTTCCAGCAAAGACGAGAACCCACGAACTCCTCATATGCAAGCAGTGCAGAATTTAGAGCAGCTACAACCTTGGTGCATTCGACAAACATAAGGGAAACAAAATACAGTTCTCAATCAACATGGTAGGGTGACCACCTTGTTCAGGACCCTCTTGCTCACATGTAAAGTTAAAACAAATTAGTACCGGGTACATTTGGGACAAGAAGTCAATATTCACAAAAAAAATCAATTATTTTATTAATTAATTTTATATATACAAGAACTTAATTTAATCTAAACATTTACAAACCAAAAAGGGCTTCTATCTCTGGCACCTTCTGACCCAGTCGGATTCCCCACTGCAATAAAAAAATTACACATAGTATATCACAGAACAAAACGCAGTGTAACAGCCTTTTACAATAGAACAAATTTCTACATAATACTATTATCAACTTTTAACAGGAACTCTCATATTTTTCAATTGATTCATAAAGCTATCAATATCGGCGGTGATGTCTTCATACGTCTTCATATCCCAATTAATGTTCGAACTATCATCTACGGCATACTTGGACATTAAACGCTGCCATCTTAGCTTCCTTTCCATTTGTCTTTGACGAAGTTCGGTTTCGGCGCGCGACAATGCATTTGACAAAATAGCCTCAATAAAGAAATTTTTTCGCTTTTGACACTTGAAATTTGTCTTTTTGACTTTTATTTGTGAAATCCAATTTGCTAACTCTGACGTTTTGGTGGAGCGGTTCACCGAAACGCCCATTAGTGTGTAAGAGCGAAACAATAGTCAATAATATGTCGATAGGTAATTTAAAAAAGTTTTTACAGTTAAAAACACACCTTGCTTGCTCTTTTCCGGAAGCAAATCACCACATGGACGAATTTCAGAAACCTACTTGGAAACAGCTACTCACAACCACAATTTGAACACTGCAACACACTCCAATAACAACTGCTTCGGGACTAATGACGCGGTGGGAAAGAGGGGTTGCTATTTATACGTAGGTCAATGACGGTTCCGTGATGGAAATATATTCCTACGCGACTAGTGCAAAATAGTCCTGATCAAGGAGTAAATTATCCCATCCCTAAATTAACATTTCACTGTGTTACTGCAGTTTTTTGTCTGGGAAAATATTTTTACATATATCTTATACATATTTTGAATGAATCATTACGGAAATTTCGGTTCACATATTTTAGTTGTGTTGGTGGCGTCATGCTTCTGCTCGAAAGTATTCTCTCAAAGTTTCGTTCGCCAATGGTCATGTGTTAACTATGTAGTCAAATTTCAAAAAACTGTCTACGTGGTTAAATAATGATGTTTGAACCGGCGCCTTTTTTAAATAAATAAATATAATAAATTCATGATTTTTTTAGAATTATTGGTACTTAAAAATAAAACAAATATAACAATGGAATAGGTAGTTAGTACCGTTGGAGAAAATGTACGATTCTTTGTTTGCCGACATATTTGCCAAGTGCCATAAGTCACCAAACATTTTTGTTTTTGATTATTTTGAAAAATATAGTAATAACTAAAAATACAGATTTTGCAGTTACGTAAACTATTTATTTAAGAATTTTTGTGATTGTCTATTAATCTAATTTCTTAAATGCAACAATGTGTATTACTCACAATCACGACAGTTTTGTAATTTCAATTCGATGAACACATGTCATCTATGATATATCAGATCAGATAAATTAAATAGAGATATTATAACACAATTTTAACCAAACTTTACTTGAAGAAAATCCATTTATCAAAATAAGTAAGAAGACTTTCAGGAAATTATATATTTTGACATGAGAATTGTTTCGACACCGTGTCTTTATCAAATGTATTTTATTTACATTATTTATTTTGTCAAATTATGTCTTGCTATGAGTAAAGTTACATTTCCTTTCGAAGTTAGGAATAATGAAATTGTCTATTTTCCTTCACAAAAAGTGGACTGAAATGTGAAAGCCACATAGCAATGTAAAAGCTTTCAAAAAGCAGATGTACGGCACTTTTATTGGGTTTGCTTGAAATTTAGTCATTATTTAAAAATTTAAAATTCTTACTCCTAAACGTTAAAAAATCGTGAGTTTTAACGTTTCAATAATATTTAAACTGATAGTTCATTAAGACAAAAACACTAAAAAACGTAAAAAATGTAATTTTAACGTATCGAGTCGAGCAATTTATATTCCACTCCACATTTTGTAAAGCTATTAGATTATATAATGGCCATGACTTTCGTGCACTTTTTTTCTCCGATGTAACCGGAAGTCATGTGACTTTGAAAATATTTTTATATGAACGGTCCCAGAATTTCAAACTTTTGACTAATCCCAGAAACATCTAACGAACAGTTACGGTGAGAAACCCTGTATAAGTAAGATTTTAAAAAAACAAATACCAAACGTAAAAAAATGTCTTCTATTGAAACTTCTGCTTTAAGGTACTGTTATAAAACACAAAAACGTGTTTTAAATCCCTTCTTATTTCGGTACGTAAGGAAAGATGACCCTTTGGCTTGTTCATCCTTTTTATATTCTACTGTCAGCTGTCCCTGTCCCTTCCAATGGTTTCGCGTTCCCCTTGCATCAAGCAACCCTCTTTTGAAAATTAATATTCAAAGGCGATTTCTACCGAAACAGTTTTTTATCCGACCATTAGTTAAACTGATTGAAAAAAGTTATATCTAACTTCATTAAGCCCAGTAGACACGATGCAATTTCCGCATGTATTTCTGTGTGTATTTTTTTCAAGTAAATACTGCCACGTTTCCACTACCAAATTGCAAGGAATTTGACAGAAAAAATTACCAGACGTTTTTTCCCGAATTCTACTCAACACTTCAAACAAACATCTTCGTTTCTCTCGTTTCTTGCATTGGGATTATGAACTTTCATTATACACCCGTCTGTAATTATATGCGAGACAAAAACATTTTTAAATTTTAATTTTAAAAACAACTTTTAAAAACAAAATGTTTAGTTTTTTAAAACATTTCGGTCTTTTTATACCACGAAAATTGACAATTTAAAAAAAATGCATTATTTAAGGGACGAGATTGGGATTTTTATTAAAAAAAACATTATTTGCTTGAAACTGAAAAAAGCAACTAAAATGAATTCAAGATCAAATATCTAAACGCTTTATATTTCATACCAATACCCATGTAAATCTAAACAATAAAGTTTAATTAATATTTATTGATTTAATAGTTAACTTACACAATAACAAGTCGCAATTATATTAAAAAATTTGTTTAAAAATTAGCTTAAAATCTAACTTCTGCTGGTTATATGTCTAAAAAGCTGCTCTGTCTAAAAGAGATACAAGAAATCTGTTAATTAAAATAAATCAATTAGCAAAATAAATAATGTTAATAAAATTCCGCAATAAACAGTTTAAAAAGAAAATTTTTCGTTCTATCTCCTCAAGTTTTTTAGTTTTCATAGTTGACAAAATGAACAAGAAGTGTAATGTAATAGTTGTAATTAAGATTTTTGAAATTACCACTAGATGCGTGGACACTTACCCCCCCCCCCCCAATTAACAACTAAATAAAATACATTTTATTATGAGCATAAATCTAAATAACTGTTCAGACTGTCATATCAGTAATCACTATATGGCTTATATTATACATTTTTCTAAAATACTGATTATTAACGTTTTCGCTTTTATTTGAAAATTATTAACTGGCACGCTAGGGAAGTTTTAGTTTATACAAAATAACTTATTATTTATACATTAAATTTGCTCTCTGTGTATTGAAGTAACTGGATTTGATTTCACCCCTGACAGTTTTTATCGTTGAGATAATTAAAACAAGATTTTAGTTTGAATGTATCATTTTTAGGGCAGTACTTTCGTAAAAAATGGCCAGGCCTTGTTAAATGATCTGGGAAAACGAGTTAACGGTGTGGAAAACGTTGGTTACAAATAAAATGGTGTTGACCGTTGCTAGGTCTTTTTTGTTGAAAATCGATATATGACTGCGCATGCGAATATCATTTGTTCTTTGTGGCTGTTAATACATTAAACCTTTCTATTAGATTATAGATTTTTGATGTGTGTTTATGTATGAATGAATGAGGGCTTGTGTGGTATAATATATATATATATATATATATATATATATATATATATATATATATATATATATATATATATATATATATATATATATATATATATATATATATATATATATATATATATATATATATATATATATATATATACAGGGTTTTTCACTTAAAACTCCGCACGCCAATAAGTCCAAAACGAAAAGAAATATTTAATTTATGTAAAAAGTAGTCAAAGTGTGGGGTCAAGTAGACATTTCCTAAAGTTTAAAAAATTCGACGCCTGCAAAGAGCTGGGCGTCGCGACGCGTCGAAAAATTATTCGATTGAAGAAACTCTGGAAATACGCGCATACAAAAGTACATATTATTTAAAAACTTTTTTGTTATTTACTCAAACTTATTTACTTTACCCATTTCTAAGTTATACCGATTTAAAATAAACATTTCTTGATTAATAAAAAATGTGATTAAAGCTTATTTTTACAAGTAAGCCATGAATGTTAGTTACTATGGCAACCATTGTTATGGCAGTTGTTTTAAGTGCAATTACAAACAATAGATTTCAACTATTTTAGTATGATTTTATTTATTATTTTTTATCGATTTAGTTCTGATAACATGATAAATAAATGAAAAAACAGTAAAATACCTACAAGTTAATAACCAAAATTATTATTGCAATTAACCACATAAGACATTTCAAAAATTGTGTTCAAAATTATGTCCATCTGCTCGAACACAACTATCAAAAACTTTTAACAGATGAGCTTGGGTCACTTGTAGGAGAGTCCTTCTTGTGATAGCGGCACACGCTGCACTAATTTTGTTAATGAGATCAGCCATATCTTCGATAGGTTCTTCATAGATAACGTTTTTTAGGTAGCCCCAAACAAAATAATCTGGTGGTGTAATGTCCGGGGACCTCGCCGGCCACCTTACCGGTCCATTAGTACCAAACCATCTATTGGGATATTCTCGGTTCAAATACCTCGTTACTATTTGGGCATTATGTGCAGGCGCTCCATCCTGCTGTAGCCACATATTCATTCTAGTGTCAAGAGGCACTTCTTCTAATAGTTCCGGAAGTGTAGTTTGAAGAAATCTTAAATAGCGATCTGCATTTAAAGTTCCTTCGTAAAAGTAAGGTCCAATAAGGAATCCATTTAATATGCCGCACCAAACATTGATACTAAAAATTCGTTGGTTACCTCTTTCTGTAATCCAACGAGGATGGTTTTCGGACCAAAAACGACAGTTGTGTCTATTAACGATTCCATTATTTTGAAATCGACTTTCGTCGCTCCATAAAATTTTCGAGAGAAAATTTGCATCTTGGCTATACAAATCGGACAATGTCGCTAAGAAATACATTCTTCTAGCATAATCGCCTGGTTCTAGTTTATGAACTAGTTTACTTTTGTACGGGTGAAAAGAGTTTCTATGTAGAATTCTCCACGAAGAACTTATGGTAACACCGGTATTTTCTTTTATCTCTGATAGGGATATCTTGGGGTTATTATCAACCTGCTGAATTACAGCAGCAGTATTTTCAACATTTGTAGCCGTCCTGTTCCTATCTCTTTTAGGTTTTATGAAGCTGCCATATTCTCTTAAGTTTTTACATAAACTTGAAAAGGTTTTTGCATCGGAGACTCTTCTATGCGGATAACGCCGTGCGTAAACTTTTTTTGCTTCTCTACAATTGCATCTGCATTCTCCAAACACCAGTAACATGTCTACTTTTTCCTCATTGCTAAATTGCACCATTTTCACATAATAATTCTTAGTTTTTTTTTAACCGAACAAATTTGGATATTTCTTGTGACAAAATGTGACAATTTTTTGATACAGCAATAACAACTTACGTTTGTAATTGCACTTAAAACAACTGCGATAACAGTGGTTGCCATAGTCCAACATTCATGGCATACTTGTAAAAATAAGCGTTAATCACATTTTTTATTAATCAAGAAATGTTTACTTTAAATCGGTATAACTTAGAAACGGGTAAAGTAAATAAGTTTGAGTAAATAGCAAAAAAGTTTTTAAATAATATGTATTTTTGTATGCGCGTATTTCCAAAGTCTCTGCAATCGAATAATTTTTCGACGCGTCGCGACGCCCAGCTCTTTGCAGGCGTCGAATTTTTTAAACTTTAGGAAATATCTACTTGACCCCACACTTTGACTACTTTTTACATAAATTAAATATTTCTTTTCGTTTTGGAGTTATTGGCGTGCGGAGTTTTAAGTGAAAAACCCTGTATATATATATATATATATATATATATATATATATATATATATATATATATATATATATATATATATATATATATATATATATATAACAACGTTTTCAGTAAATGTTTGGGCGCTGCAATTGCTAGAAATTACTTTGTTGGACCCTTTTTCCTGTCAGAATTAATGAGTAGATCCCGGTAGACCTCAACCATGGCCCTTTAGGTCTTCAGATTTAAATAGTTTTCACTTTTTCTTATGGGAGCATCTTAGTCGCACCCCAGTTCAGAAGAACTGAATGAAGGAAGAGATTCCTGCAATTTAAAAACAAACACTGGAGGTGTACTTCAAAGCGTGCGCGGAAATTTGAGGCTGGAGCGTGTATCTTTCAAGGCGGAGGACAACTTCTTATCTGGTTCCTATGTTCTACCTTTTTTAAAAAAGATTATCAGTAATTTATTAACAGACAATTTTGTTGAAAATTGGTGTAGGTAGTGTTTTTTCTTTAAATAGGAAACGTTTATTATTTATCTTGTTGTTAGGATGTTATGTTATTTCATTAAAACTGTAAAAGTAGAAAGAACAGTCTTCTAATTTTTTTCTGAAATACGTAAGTGAATAAATAAAAATTAGACGTTGTGTTTCTAGATAAATATTTTAATTTTCACAAAAAAAAAATCTCGATTTAACCAGTT
This sequence comes from Cylas formicarius, assembly GCF_029955315.1. Taxonomy (NCBI): domain Eukaryota; kingdom Metazoa; phylum Arthropoda; class Insecta; order Coleoptera; family Brentidae; genus Cylas; species Cylas formicarius. The sequence goes on along the minus strand of NW_026844214.1, from coordinate 8,436,564 downwards.
CAGTGACGATATAATTAATCCAAATATTATTTGTTCATAGACAGCGAATGATACGTCACTGATTTCCTTGAAAAAATTAATGAGATTTGCATTCATTTATGAGCAGATTTGATCTTTTTTTTTAGTCCATAGCACGGCTTCACTGGGGTGTTCGAATTAGTAAAGTATTTTTTTTATAATATGGTGTACTTTATCTTCTTCTGGTAATGATTTTTTTCAACAAAATTAGTTTGGTTAATTTAGTTATTAGCAAAAATTTAAGAAGAACATAAAATAAACTCTCGCAAAAGCCATCGAATTCGAATATCTTAAAGTGTAAACTTAAGACCTTCAATAGAAAGTGTGCTTTTTCGTCAGCAGATCGCTTAAAAATCTTCTCATAAAACTCCCTTTACGTAGTAGTATCTAAAATACTATCTACTCTTAATTGTAAAAAAAAAACTTTCTCTATTCCAGGCAGACAAAATGGGGATTGTGCAATTCCGTCTATGCACTCATACTTTCAAAAGGGTTGTTGCTAGCGTTTAATAGCATATTATGCAAAAAGTTTTTTGGCAAAAGAATGTAATGACGTGACCATCAGAACTGACAAACATTGTGTTAAATCTAAGTGGCTAGCAACAGTGTTTAATGAAGTGACACTGCGCCAGGCTGATCAATGTATAATTTTACATAAGCAACACTAACTATATATATATATATATATATATATATATATATATATATATATATATATATATATATATATATATAGTTTTTGCAAAAGAGCACCACTGAGTGTAAGTGACGTGACAATCAGAAAACATTGCGTTAAATCTATCGAAAATATCTGATCAGTCGCAACCTATGACTAAAATACATGAAATGCTCAAAGAGGCTAGCAACAGTGTTTAATGAAGGTGACTTTTTAAAGTGACACTGCGCCAGGCTGATCAACGTATAATTTTACATAAGCAACATTAACTACCCCACATTTAACAGTCAAATGAAAAACTAAGAATTTTAGGAAATTTGTAAATGACATTGGAAGGGTACAGGTCTATAAATAAGGCAATATGGTAAAAACATTACCCTTACGAGGCTTATTTAGATTTGTTTAGAACTTGCACTAATCTTGCATTATTAATTAATTTTTTGATTTTTTTTATATTACAAACTTAAAACTAGGCTTTTATACCTAAAACTAAAGTTCTCTGTAGTTCAAAAATTTAAGGGGTTTCAACATATGTTGAATCTCTCTTCTTAAAATCAATTAGGACTCAGTACCTATTTATCACGAGTATATTCCATCTCCTGAGATTTTCTAACAATATGAAATTATGATTGAAAAATATAATTTATTTACTCAGAATTTATTTATTTAGTATTTTTCAACAATTAATATCATGGAACAAGTTTGTTAAACATAAATTTAGTCCCGAGTTGTATTTGGCATTAGCGGACTGAGTGGTTAATAAACTCGTGACTGAAAAAATGTATTAATGTGTTGATGTATTAATGTGTTGCAAACTTTACTTTTTGTACCGAAAATATCTGGGCCTCCAAAACCGGTAACTAAAATACAGGATATCTTCGAATTTTCTGGCGACAGTGAGTAACAAAGCTGACCTCTTAACTTCACATTCCGTTTGTTGATGAGCCCATAATTGTGTATTTTAGAGGAGGGAGTAGAGAAAATATTCTAAAAACAGAGTATTCATAGTGGTCAATTGTAATTAAGTTGGCTAGTTTATTCCATAGTACATATTTACATTCAAGTTAGAAGTCAAAAAATTATTTAATAATTCAAGCATTTAGTTCATGTTAACTGTAATTTGTAAGATATACTATTGCTTATGAAAATCAGTGATTTGGGACTCTATTTTCGGTTCAATGATGCAGCATCCTTTTATGAACACAGCCATGCAATACCTCTTTTCAACGTTTGGTATAAGAAGATGCTAGACAGCGGCTTGTGAAATAATTGCTTTCTAAAATTATGAAAATCTGGGTAAAGTTGTTTATAGGTCTAAAACCAATTGCTTACCTTAAGAGGTTCTATGACGTGAGTGGCTTGTAATCCTAAACTCCGCAAGAGAACCACAGGTGTAAACTCAGTATTATATAGTCTATGCAAACTTTCAACGGCGAGCATGGTTGGGACATTATGCTGTTGTCTTTTTGTTTCATAATCTTTCAAGTAACTCATGTCATCTGTGAAAAAAAAAGCGTTTTGAGGGAAAAGCTAATGAAACCTTGTCAAGCAATTAAAAAAACAACATAGGGACTTACTCAAATTTGCGCCAGAAATGTTAGCTTCACCTAATATTTCATTTAAACATACAACATCACCAAATCCGAGATTGACGCCTTGCCCAGCTAACGGATGAACTCTGTGAGCAGCATCACTAAAATTTTTTTGAATAAACACTACATAACATTATAAAAAAAAACTATTAGCAGGCCCTTCAGTTGGTTCAGAATTTTAAAATTAAACATATTTAATAATTTTATAACTTACCCAATCAAAGCCACACCTTGTCCAATATATTGCGCAGAATGACCAAATCCCAATGGAAATGCAGCTCTGGATTCCTTTATTATTCCACAAATCTTTGGAGGAATTTGGCGAATTCCGCCGGATGGGCAGTTTAAAAAGCGCAATAATGTGTCAAAGAGACTTGAAGCCTGTTGAATGACACTATGGTGATCATACTTCTGCCACTAAAATATTTGTCTTAATTGGATGTGTTTAAAAATATCTGTACAGCATATACAAGTGAAGCCAAGAATCATTGGTGGGATAAAATTTTGTTTATTCAATTTTACGGAGGATGATTTTTATCCTGTTGAATCTGTTGTTAAAAATCGACAACACCATACGGCCAAAAAGCCATAATACAACTCAATATTGAAAGCATACTCTAAATTGCAAGATTTAATAATAATATTATCATTAAGAAATATTGAAAGAGGAAATCAATATCAAAGAAAAAAGAAAAAACTATCATCAAAACATTTGGGTAGCCACGAAAATCTCTATAATTGCTGAACAAGAAGTCTATTGCTGAATTTTTAAAAAATGTTTTAAAAAGCAAAATAATATAATTATTTTAATTTTCTTACAATGGCTTTGTTAAGCTCATCAACAAATTCCTCTTCTCTGAGGTTCAAGAGTAACTTTGCCTGCTCTGGAGTGGTAGACCATACCAAAGAACTCTGATCAGCTGTCAACTAAAACAAACAAATTTTGTAAGTTTTATGAAAAAAGGTAAAATTTGTACTTACAGGCAACAAGGCAATTGGTCCCGTAGGTAAGAACCTTTGCCAAGCTATTTCATTTTTGATTTCCTAAACACAGAGAATTACATTTACTTTTATTTTCATCACCTTCTTTTCAAAATTTAGCAATAATTTTGTTTTAAATTTTATATAGGATCGAGAATTTATAATAGTTAAAAAACTAGTAATCAAATTTTAAAATATACAAATAAAAACAAACTCAAAAACAAAAAACAAAATAAAATAAAATGATTTTCACAAAAATCAGGAACTTCTTACCAAAGCTGCTGAACTTACATACATCACTTAATTTCAGTGTAGCTACAACACCCATTTGGTTATAACTCCATGACAGGTAATCGGTCTTCATAGACTTTCGTACTAAGGATTGCACCCCATCACATGCCAACTAAAATAAGATTCTTTTGTTAATTTGAATTTTGCTATTGAAAAAAGTTTAAATTTGTTTAATTAACTAAAAAGCAAAAATTGTAATTATTTGACTCCTTGACAAAAATAGCAATAAACATTTCGACAACATCCCTATTGAGCATCAAATGTGTTGGAAAAATTCATCTGTGGTCACAATTTTAGTGCTCATCCAGACGATTAAATTTAATTATAAATATTTATAATTACCAATAATTCACAAGTGAACACATCATCATTGTCCATAGTTACAGTCACCACATTTTCTGTAAGTATTGGCAAGTCATATTTTTTCACTTTGGAGTCATACATGACATTAACATTTGGTACATTCTTGATTTCTTCACTCACTGACTGCAGAATTACATCATTTTCTACTACATATGAAACATTGTCTTCTTCTGAATCACCAAATGTAATGTGGGCATCAGATATTGCATCCCAAACCTAAAAGTAACAAATTTTTGGAATTCATGTTACTTCTTATTAGTTTATTTTTTATTATTTCATATGATTTGTGGTAAACATAAATGATAGCTTTCCCTTATATAAAAAAAGCTACTAGCAGAATAAATGGAACTACAAAATATCAAAATAGACAAACCCTAAATTATTACAACAGATTCTGACTATACTAGATGGTGTGGTTTAAGATGTTAAATTAATTATTTACTAATGATCAGTCCAAAACAATAGACAAGAGTACAGAATACCCTTAATGATGAATAATGAGAAATTTATTTTTACCATATTTTTATCCAAGAGAAAATACAAACCTCCAATCTTTTAACAGCAGTAAATCTTAATTTTTCAATAAATTTCCATGCGCCTATATCATTCAGAAGCTTATGAGTACCTGGATTGATTGAGACAACACGATTGCTATAGTTCTCGGGCAATTTCCAATGCTTTTTTGAGCTCCCTTCCAATAATAACACTTTTTTATTTGCCAGTCGACTATTTTTTCCTGAAAATAGTTTTATGCAAATCTTATTTATTGTTGACACATTATTACCTAAGGCACAAGCAAGTGTTGTTCCAACCATTCCACCTCCTGCAATAATTATATCAAAATGACTACGAACATTTATAGAATAGAATTTTTTGACTTTCTGCAATTTGGAGCTTATCAAGAATTGAGAATTATTAAATATTATTAAAGACATATTTTTTAGTCCTATAATGACTGCAAACAAAACATGAAAGTCAAGGTTAGAATCACAGAAATTTCATCTTCTTTTTATATTTCTGATTACTAACAGTTTGTGCAAATCAACTGCCCATTGCTGCAGAGGACTATTTTCTGTCTGATATGTGTAAATGTATAGAATTTTTTTTATTGCTATTAGCAATGTTGCTCAAAATAGGCTTTCGGCACAATTACAACGACAAAGTAAGGTGGTTGTGGAAAACAATAAATTGAATTAATTTACAATCAAATATAATAAATAATACCTACTGAATCCCTGCTGACTTAAAACAGCATACAAATTATTATTCAAGTAGATAAGTTTTGAAAAAACAAAATCTACGATGGTACATCTACAAGAAAAGCTAAAGTCAAGGGTTTGGGAAAAACCAAATCAGGTACTCATTTTTTGACTTGGATAAAAAAAATAAACTGCAAAAGTTCCATTGAGGACGCGTTTGTAGATTTTTTCAAAATTGGAAAGGGTATTACTAAAAAAATAAAATCGAAAACGGTTCAGTTTTTCCCCCATATTTCGGAAAGCGTCAAGGATAACAATTTTATAATGGAATATTATTGGCATCGGCGTTAAGCAACTCTGCCCAAAGTTGAAGTACCCTGTATTTACTTTTGTTTCAGAGATCCCAACAGTGAGAGGTGAATATGAAAAAACCGCACTGCCCTGTAGGTACTTACACTATATTTATTTTGCAAATTTCAACCAGAAAATTTTCTTGGTAAGTTCAAAAACAGTTTAAATCATTAATAGTATAAAACATGTCAAATAATTAATACACACCAAACGCCAATATGAAAAAACAATCTTAAAAATTGAAACATTTCAAAAATCGCCTGTTCAGTTTTTAACTTTCAATTCCTTAATTACACTAATACAACATACACTCAACTTAGTTATTCTTAGTATTGATATAATTTTAGGCATCGTTCATTTATTATAGCGATGGTATTTTTTTTCATATCATATTATTAAACAATGAATATCGGTTATAATAATAATAATAATTATTATTATAATAGTAACCAGGTCAACATAAACAAATAACAAAAATACCAAATATATACCAATAAACAATATAGTATAAACAAACTCAATCAAAAGCACCATATAAAGAAATATAGAAATAAAATACAAAACTCAAAACCGAAACAAATTATATTACCTAAAATCTTACTGAGGTGATAGATCATTGACATCGATATCACTACAAATATAATACCATTGTTTAAAAGAGTGGATTTCTGATCAAAATTTTTATGGTTGGTGGAATACTGGACATATTCTAACTGCCCATGAAGGAATGTTAAAGCCAATTTGGATAATTTAAATAAAAATTCTAGTGATACATAAGTGCCTACTACTAATTAAAGCTGTAATGTGTGGTTCGAGCCGCCACACCATCACACTTAAGGCTACAAATATCCTTTGTACTTTTTCTTACTTAATAATATATTTATTGAAAATCGGCTGCATAAGCAAAACCAAACACAAAAATATTTGTCGAGATTTGATGAGATTACACCAGGAGTTAACAATTTGATGACCCCTCTAATTAAAACATTAATAAATATAGAAAATTTGAGAGATGCAAGGGTAGTCCCTTACGGAGCACCACTTCCTCGCATCTTGACGTATCTATCGACGACTCTATCTCTCATGTACGCGTTCAAAAACAACACTAGATTAGAAGAAGTTAGTGTATAATGCATCAACTCGAGGTCAATATATATATATATATATATATATATATATATATATATATATATATATATATATAGCGGGGTGGAGGGCTCGGTACAAACCGGGAACGTCACCTTGACGACACACCGCCATAGACATAGGAGTGGGGCGGAAAAAAGGATGGCGAAGAAGAAGAGACTCGCGGTGACGGTTCCGGAACCGCTGACGGGCTTTCTTCCGGCGCCAAGGAATCCCGCCACGCCGTCATCGGAGCTGGGCCCGGGAAAGGCTCTCGGTCCTATGCGCAAACGGCGGCGGGGGGCCTGAACCGGTGGTGGGTCTCAGAGGTCAGGAAACTGACCTGTCTTCCGAGGACCTACTGCGGTTCATAGGGTCTCTTAATCTCCGCGTAAGCATGTATATTATGCGGGGGGGCAAACCACCCCTCCCCGGATACGCTCGGTTAGGCTGTGGAGGAGCCACATCCTGATCGAGATGATGGATGAAGAAACCAGGGAGTGGGTTCGCAGGGAGCTGATCAACGTCAGGGCCTGGGGGCTCGCAAACCTGGTGGAGGTCGATCCGGAAGGATTGGGACTAAGAAGGGCGGCGTTCTGGATTCCGGGTCTGGGGGCGGGTGTCTCGAACGAGGCACTAGTCCGCTGCCTGGCAGCTCAGAATGGCCTAGATTGCCGTGCCTGGAGGGTCTGGCAGAGAACGGAGGACGCAAGGGGCACAAGGTTGGTGGTGGGCGTGCACGAGAAATCGGCAAGCGCCATCACTTCTCTTCTGCCTGGCGACTCAGGTTAAAGTGAACCTGGCGGCGCCGATGCCGCAGGGGGATGAGGTGGCCGCGGGGGGCTCACTCGAAGAAGGTTCGTCCATGGAGGTTGAGGGGCCTGTCGGAGAGGCGGCACTCACAGCTTCTGTGGGGATCCTACCAGGGTCTACCAGTCAGGAAGCGGAAGCTGAGGGATGTGCTACCTCTGGCTCGGATTCGGGCTGAGGCTAGCATCGTGACGCTCACGTGGTATTCCTGTAACAACATCTTGACGGGGATATTACAAATTAATCTGCAACACAGCAGGGCTGCAATGGTCCACTTATGCAGGACAATTTTGGAGGGCGGTACATCCTTCATACTGATCCAATTGCCCTGGATTGTAAAATCAAGAGTTAGGGGCTTATTTCTGGGAGGGCTGCATAGTGTCGACTCCTCAGAGGGCGGTCCCAGGGCCTGAATACTAACCAGGGGGCTGAAGGCCTTTTTCCTAAGGGACAAGACGTCCAGGGACCTGGTTCCAAATCTGGCCAGATCCCCCACTCGGGACGGCGTGAGGGAGGTAATAATCGCCTCTGCGTACTTTCCAGGCGATCGCAGCTGCCCTCCGCAGGAGATCAGTGACTTGGTCTCCTACTGTGAGGAGGCGAATTTTCCTCTTTTGATTGGCTGCGACAGTAATGCCCACCACGTTTTGTGGGGCAGCGCGGCGACTAATAGAAGGGGGGAGACCTCGTGCAGTTCATGGTCTCGACAGGGCTGCAGGTAGCCAACAGAAGGGTAGAACCCACGTTTTTCACGACGGGTCGGAGCTCGGTTATAGACTTGACACTTTGTACCAGGGCTCTGCTCCCGGAACTAACTGGGTGGTGTGTCGGTGGGTAGGAGTCTATGTCGGACCATAGATACATCACCTTTGGGTTGCAAATGGGTGTTCGGGAACCCGTTAGATTTAGGAACCCCCGGCCAACAAACTAACGCTATAGGGAGGAGCTCGCTTGGCGCCTAGGGGGTTTACCAAGAAAACACCGGACAATCAAAGTTATAAATAGGCATATCTATATAATCTGTTTTATAACATCTTTTATTAATATTTTGTTACTTTTAAGATAAGAACTTTCGTAAGGAGGTCAAAAGTGCCGTAGCAATCGTGTTTCAAAAATTGCGGCGTAAAAACTTTTGAAATTTAATATGTTAGATATTGCCATAGTGTTTTCTTAGAGGTCTCAGCTTTCTATCTGAACCCAGAGTTAAAACACCTTACCTCTGCTCTTCTCTCTAATAATTTCCACATTAAAAATATTAAGCGTTCCATCAAAAAATACACTTCACCACAACCTTCCAATAGCAATGAGGCCGAAAGCAATCCTACACTTGCCACTTACATTCAAAATATCACTGACCACATATCAAAAGTTCTAAAGAAATATAACGTCAAAACCAGATTTACCAATTGTCGAAAATCTCTCGACCTCTTCGATCCCTAAAAGATTAAATTCCATTTGAGATGCCAGGAGTTAACAGCATTCCATGCATATGCGGCAAAGAGTACATTGGAGAAACCGGACGAAAAATATCAACTAGGCTCAAAGAACACGAAAGAGCCTTACGACTAAGACAAATAAACTCATCAGCTGTTACCGAACAACTAGAATTCTTGCATGTAATCAGTTCTTCTATCAACGAAAAATCCGAGAGTCTATAGAAATCTGTAAACAACCTAACAATCTTAACCGCGACTCAGGTCTCTACCTGTCATCAATATGGGAATCAGTCATCCGAGACGAAAAACAAATATAATAAAATAAAAAAATAAAACAGTTCGCAACACAGTATTTTTCAAAATATAGCGAAAATATGAATCGCCTTATACCCGCTCGACTGTGCACCGTCATGTTAAAAAGGAGAAGCGTGTTCTGGAGACGATACCTATTTATATTTACTTTAATACACAACCAACGGTGCTCGGATGCTCAGAAATGTGCGCAATAAATGAAAAATATACATAAGGACGCTAGGATGCTCGAATGTAAAAGTTTTCCCGTGTATATTGGACGCTAGCAAGTTACCTCTTTGAAAGGACGCCGACATATTAGCATCATAAAACTTCACGAAAATGATCTTCGTAAAATCTGGCCTAAGAAAACCCAACGCCATCTCGTTTACAAAACTTACAAAACTGTTGTATACATAATTGTTATTTACATTATATAAAACTAGAGTTGCTAAAAATCCATATCGCAAATATTTGGTTGTCAAATATTTGCATCTTCCCCTAATTAATCTGTCTTTTTAAAATATCTAAATTAGATAAATAAAAATTAATTGCAGTAATTGTATTGCAAAAATTAATAACATTTTTTCCTAACAATCGGTGAACGGATGTTAATTAATTTTCTACATTTTTCTACTCTCCTGGTATAAGCCTTGAGAGTCATAACTAGATATTTGTTATTAACCTTTTAGAGGTTGGGAGTTGTTATCTCCTAAAGCTAGTCCGCTTTCCGAAGGGGATGCAAGTTTTCTTAATTTCGTGGAGAAAAGGAAACTTTGTTACTGTCACTTCAGTTCCCGGTACTTTCGTCGCGCGCGCGTCGTTGTTCGCTAGGAAACTCCTTGAAGAGAATCAAAACATCATGAGAACTTTTAACACAGTTCAACTGCGTTAACAATCTTTATTATTCTTTAGACCATAATTACAGAAAATAATGAAACCTTCAAACACTATGGTTCAGTTTTGAAACTGCCTAGTATTTTTTCAATTTATTAATTGTATATTTAAAAAATGGTGACTATGTAATTTATAATGCAGAGAAATATGTGCGTTTTAGCGCATTATATTACGAGAAGTTAAAATAGAGTATGGCTATTTGCCGAAAGTATAAATATCTATAATGTATCCGGTGGCACTCGCATCTCAAACTAAACAAATACATTTTATTTATTTTCTTTTTTCTTCAGCAAATTTCCAGTATGAAAAACGAAACTGGAGATATTATATACCGTTCCAATTTGCATTATTCTTAATCACTTGCATGTTTAGTTTATGGAACTTTTAACGTTTACACTTTTTCGAGAATCTTAAAAATAGATCAAGTTTTGCGAATGCGGACAAAAGCTTCACTTGGGAGCTTTACTTACGGTCAATCGAATTAAACCGTATATGTTCGACCGGTGGCGTAGATGTTTGTGCCCTTGTTTCATGAAGCTGTGGTTAATTGCTATTTTTTTAGCTTGAGGTGAAACATAATACAGGTAACACATCTTTAACAGAAATTTAGATTCAAATAAAAAAGGGTCCGTTCTTGTACTTACTAAATATTTTGTGCTAGGTTTAGAGTTTTCTCAGTTTCAATAATTTTTTCTAAATAATAGGCAACGTTTTCATAATTTATTGGCCTTAACTAGTTTAAACAATAAGCAAGCAAAGTAATTAAATGTCATAAAGTATATCTAAATTTTTATATACAGATTACAGAAATTGTAAGTCGTCTTTTTAACAATATTGCATTTTAGAAAACCAAATCAAGATTAAACAGATTAAACTAATAATAATCATCACAGTTTTATTAATTTATTGCAAACATTGTATATCAGAGGAACTATTTTTTATAAATTGATCTATATTTGTCCTGAAATCGTATTGGGTATGATAAGAACGATGTAAGATTTAATTTTTGTTTTGGAAATATTCTTATTTTAAGAATATTCCGATATTTAAATGACTTTCGGTTTTAGGGAATGTATTTTCCAAATTTAATCAATCATACACATGACATCTATTAGCAGATAACTTGAAAACTTAAAAACTTCTCTTGTCTTCTTTTTTGAACGTTGGTTTTCTATTGCTATTTGCGTACATACTTTTTTGTCTTGATTTTGACAGTTGATAGCAAATATTATGTTATAGCATTCGCAGAATCTTACTCTGCAAAAACTGAAATTTCTTTTAGACACCTAAAGACCTAAATGCTGCGAATATAATTTATTTAAAAATAATGATTTTGATATATTATATACAAATTTCCGAAGTTATTTTTTATCGTTTTGAAGCGAGTATTGAAGTACAATTTTCAAATTCGTACAAGTCGCATAAATTTATATAGTATATTATACACTGCATATTCATATCGAGACATTTGTAGTTCTGTGATCATCTAATTGGTTACTTAAAAAAATCGAATTAGGAATTTGCTGTACTTATTAACAATTATAACATACCATATAACTATAGTACTATAACTATAACTAACTACAGTTAAAATATTTATGAGAAGGTGGAAATTCGGGTTTAATCATGCATAATACCATCACCACCGTTTTTGAGCTATTTCACATTTATATTACATTACATTTATTTTAAATTTCATTACCATCTGAACCATTTTACTTTGCAAAGAAATATTATCGCAAACTGAATATTGGCGAAAAAGGCCACAACATGTGCAAATTCGAGTGCCCGATTCTGTTCTTTATCTGCCACTCGTTTTTAAAATACTTTAAAGCACTTATTTTATGTTTATTATTTACAAATTAACGAAGTAAGTAATGTTAATGTTAATCAATAAAATAAATGTAAAACGTGGTTTGAATAGGAATAGTTTTTTTTGTTAATATGAAAAATATCCACTGTTTGAAATTCGGTATTAACAAACGCTGTTTTTTCGATGCCGCACCTGTTTGTTTAATACGTTAAGCTTCCTAGGTAAACTTTATTCATTTCAAAGAACATTATGTTTGTTCTGGTCTCTATCGTTGCTTGTTTTCTGATTAATAAGGTGGTAACGTAAACAACCTAGGAGTTACTGTATATTTGCACATAGTTCAGCAGATCATCTGTTTAGCTTGCGAAATTTTATGTAAATTAAGAATTCTATTTTTGATACAAAATATTTTTTAGTTCCAAATTAAATCAGCTTTATTTGAAATGAAAACACGAATTTTTATTTTGGCTATCCACTCACACTCAACTGACAACTGCGTGCTTATTTACTTAATTTAAGGCGTGGCTGGATAAAAATTCATCGATTTTTTTAAATAAAGATATATTCGTTGTTGTAATTAACGCATTTCAGAAAAATATTTTTAATTCTACACCTAGTTCCAAAAAAATTACAGGTCGCCTTTATATCCTTAATTCGGTGGCATTCACAATAATTTCCTGTGTTCAGTTGGGTGACGTCAGCGAAAAACAGTACAAAAAGGCTGTTTATCCATTGTTTATCAAAATTAATTAAAACTAAAATATCAACTTTGACTGCTATCAAGATACAGGGTGTTTTTTTAAACCTTTTTTTTTTAGTGTCTCGCTTCGTTTTTGAGATAGAAAATAAAAAGCAAAAACAGGCAGAAAAATGTTTTAACATTAGATAACACAAACGCATGATAAAATTCTAACTAAAATAATTGCTTATTGGAATGTTTAAGTATAAGTCTTTAATCCCATACGAAACCACGGAGTATTTTCGTTTATATTTTGCCACACATTATTCTTTAATTTTTTGATTTTTTCTCCTTGAAATAGAAGAGTCCCCTTACACAAACACAAAATAAGATAAAGAAAATTACTATTTTTTTTTTCAAAGAAACTTCCGCAGGCTACTGTAATACTTTTTACAAAACTTCTGGATTCCTCCTGCGTCGGTTTTTGCTGAGTCGAAGTTGCTGACGTTCCGCCAATCATCCTGTTGGCTTCGTCAGAGCTTGACTGAAACTGTTAGTCAAGCTCTGAAGAAGCCAACAGGATGATTGGCGAAACGTCAGCAAGTTCGACTCAGCAAAAACCGACGCAGCAGGAATCCAGAAGTTTTGTAAACAGTAAGAAAATTATTAGCTTTAAAAATATTAGATGGACAAATTATTTTATGTAATATTGAAATGCCAAATTATGTATCCGGAATGCTATATTTGCGAGGATGAGGCTGTAGCTGTCATCTTCTTAATACTGAAAATACATGGACATTGACTAAATTCTAAATATCGTCACTATTTTCTAATTAGCAAAAATATCGTATTAGTTAATGATTTAGAAAATTCTCATTCTGTTTTCCTAGAATCACCACAATGAGTAATAAAAAACCAATGGTGAAGCTTGAGATAAACGGCAAACCCTGTATGTACAACAGGGAGGGTGTTTTAAAATGGGCAGACGTTGATATCGACATAGAAGAAAATTCCTTTAGTATTTCTAGCGAAGAGGATTCTGCCTCCGATTGCGACAGCGAGCAAAGGTCCAGGCCAATACCCGTCCAGGAAATATGGAATCCAGAAGACATATGGAATGAATTAATGGTAACAAATTAACCAGCACGTAGCTAGCAAACGGTGAAGAGGGTAAATAAAGAACTATATCTTCGGTACAATTTATTTTGTCAACAGAAATACAAATTAGATATAGCATGAAAAAAACTAAATATATGGGTGCAATTATTTTATATTATATTATATTTTTTTACGAATTAAAATTAATTGAGCAAGGAACTTGATCTAAACTGGAATAGGAACGACGTAATGGAAAAGCGAGGCAAATTTTACAATAGAAAAAGACGGCTAACAATGGGATCATTTTCTTATTTATGCTCATTTATCTAAATGACGGGTGTTCCAGTTCTTTAATTACTCAATTTTATTTTATAATCCTAAAAAATATATGTGAAGCAATCTTTTTCTTCTTAAAAAACATCCGAAAAGGCTCAAACAAATACTTAGAAATTTTAAATTCTTAAGTATTTTCTAATATTTAGAATAGTATATTATGGAACAAGTGCGGTAAACGACATCTGACTCACGAGTTTATTTGGAACGAGCGGAGCGAGTGCTTAATAAACGAGTGAGTTAAAAAGTTTACCGAACGTGTTGCGCACATTACTTTTTATATGACCCTTAGTTTTTGGGTCCATTTTCGCAAAACAAGATGAATACATTCACTGACATGACCGGCAGAATTGACAAACCTCAAAATTCGTGGGAAATATCTCCGAATACATCCGATTGTTTCCAAACCCGTGCGGTAAAATCCCGGAAATGTCCGAAGTGGCTCGGATCCGTGGGAAACGAAACTGACGCTTCCCGCACGCTAGATCGGTGTGTAATTTGGCATTTTACAGACGGGAGTAGAAAAAAAAACGATTGTTCTGAAAATAGCAGCATCATTTTTTCGAAAAGTATTATGTCCGCGGAATTTAATTGGAATTCTTTCATATTCTATACCATAATTCCACTTCGGCCTAACTTTATTCACATAATAAATAGGTGAGTTATTATTATTTTATGTAAATATTTTACTTAGCAAAAAAAAATCTTTTGGTCATTGCTTAATACGTTACTGCAACCGTAAAGGAATTTATCATTGATTGTCGCTGTCAAAAGTAGTCAAAATATATCGAAACACTCGATTAAAATGAGTTCACAATTTACCGTTCAGCAAACCGTTTACTCTCAAATAATCCACACAGGTAAAAAACAGAGAAATTATATAAAAACCTCCCTTATCATTGGCCATTAGTAATAATGTGTATAACAGCAGGAATTCTCTAAATAAAATTATCAGTTTAGATGACAATACATATCTTTAACTTGTGAGAATAATATCGAATTTCCTGGATGCATCGTCCGACTATTTGTTTGCGTTTAATGTAATTTGTACATAATTTACTTTTGAATTTTCCTTGTTCGCGGGTTAATTTAGGCGCCGCATCATTTCATTTCGTCCATTAGTGTCGAGATTCTAGTGTAGGCGTGTTGTAAAGCAAAATGCATCTGTCGCCAAAGCAAATGAAACGAGACGGCAGTTGGTTGGAACTGAACTTTGTTTTGTGAATTCTCTCACGTATTTAAATCTACTAATTAGCAGTTTTATTTATATTCGAGTTACTGACATGCTAGTAATCAAGTCTTGGAAATTTCGCACCCACGAAGGATTCACTCTTGGCTAGGTCCGAATGATCTTGCTTGGTTACAAAATACCTACCCACAACGTACTATTGATATGGAAGATGTTGAGTTTTGTATCCTACTCCACTTTATTGTGGTTATTTTGAAGAAAATTTACCATACTAGAGATGCGCATTTTATAATTTTGGTAGTAATGTACGGGACAGCCCGCTAAGAATCTGAAAAAATATAAAAAAATCTTAAGAACAAAAGTTCGACTCAGCCAAAACAGACGCAAGAGGAATCCCGAAGTTTTGTAAAAAGTGTTGTGAGTCCTATGTCAGAATTTTTCATTAGAGCTGCCATTGGATAAAAACGAAATTTTACATCTCGCTCATGCGCACGTGGAACAGATCTTAAAAAAAAATTAAATAGTTGCTTCATGAGTTCCTGTATTGTTAGCACAGACACGGCCTCTATATGTCTAGTAGATATATGGGTACAACTAACAATAAAACTCTAACCATCTGACGACTGTCATCTAACAAAACAAAACAAATTCCGTCAATTAAATTGCAAGTTATGGGCCCCTCTGCATATATAATATATAGTATGTATATATTGCATATATTATATATAGTATTATATAATTGATCAGGAACAATATTTTCGCTACAAGTGTTAAAACATTTTTAAATCTAAAATACATTAATAAAATTGTTGTAAGTGTACCGAATCAATATTACTTATTATTAACAAGAATAATAATTATTATAAAAATAATAAATGCTTCTTGGAATAAGATATTTTTTTAGTTTTTCATCTAAGGAGGTGGATTTGAGTGATCTTTTGTGAAATTAATATTAAAAGTACTCGCCATAGAGCATCAAGTGATGCTGTAAATGAAAACTAGACGATTTGTTCAAAAAATGTGGTGGAAAATGTTAGTTGTTAAAAAGATACAGGTTGTTGAAAATGTAAATTTTAATTTTGTGAAAAATATAAATATTTCGCATTGAATACGGATATTTATTTAAATTCAGTGTAGGCATTCACGTTTTCAAACGTGAAGATTCCGAATATAATATATAGATTCAATTTTGAAACAACCTAGAGGGCGCTTGTTATCTAATTCATACAATTCTCTTGTGCCAATGAATTTTCCCCCTAATTTGCTTCCACATTTAATGAATAAGTTTTCTTATTTTGATTTATAGTATCATCTGTTGCTCTACGATGCATAAGTTATGGTACCAAATTTTTATTCGTTGTTCCCTTGCCAGATGAAATGCGAAGGAACTTCAATAGATTTAAGATGGTTTACAAACTTCGTAAGTATTTAAATATGACTTCAAATGAATAATGTGCTGTTGGTGTTGTTTGACAAAAGTCATATAAAAACAACTCATAACAAATTATATAAAAACAAAAAAATATTATCGAATGATATTTCGTCCAGAAAATATTGTTGTTTGGAGCAAGAGCAAAGTTTCTTTAATTGTTTCCATAACGCAAATTTCAATCTGCGGGAAGCGACAATAGCTATTTAGATTTATAATTTAAAGGTTCCCTTAATTTTCAAACAGTTAATATTTTTACTAACAGTTTAGGTAAAAATTTCTTGAGTAAAATATTTGTTTTAGACACTTCCAGACGCTGACGAACTAAGCACTTCTATTTTGAACGATGATGAAAAGGGCATGGCAGAGAAAAATAAGACAACTGCGTTACTTCTTTGCTCTTGGTTTGGAAAAGTAAATTTAATGAAAATGCTTCTGCAGGACGGAGTTTCGGCAAATGTGGTAGATCGTCAAAAAAGGTTGGTACGCAACAATTGCATTTTTTTTTCGTTTAAATTGATTTAATTCAAAACCAAGCAAAACATCATGGAAATATTATCCGCACCTCTTTAATATTTATGGCAGATTTATGTTATAAAGTCATTTAATAAAATAGCCTGAAACACCTTTCTAAACTGCCTAACTTGATCGCATTTTCCATGTAATATAGGGTGCTTTCTTTTTTGTCTAGCATAAGCGGAAATAAAATTGATAATATTTTCTTGGAAATATACTTAAAAATTTTTTTCGTTAAAACCCTTAAAACAAAATCGAAAATTTTCTGACTAATTCGAATATCTTTGTAAATAGGTCAAAAGACTGTAACTCAACTTCTAACTTATCAAATTCAACAAAATCTTCGTCCATACGATTTAAGAGAGTCACTACTGAAATGCTTTCCTATAGGAAATATATTCTACGGTTTGCAAATATCAGTTTTGAAATAACTTTTATATATTTTAAAAATTAAAGGATTAATAATATTGTTATAATACTTTGACACTCATTTCTGGCATTAGCAAATCCACGGGTTTTGGACTGGGTTTATAGAAAACCAACTTCGGTACTTTTATTGTCTTCTTCAGAACGAAAAGAGATAATTTTGTGGAATAAGATATGCAGTAGAATAGTAAATTAAAAATGTTCGTTGTCTTCTACGTGATGAATGATCTAAATAACGGTCCACGACTCTACTAGATGGAAAAATCATGCTTATTACTCCCGAACAAGACAATAAAATTGCCGAAACATCACACACATAAGTAATTGATTTTTTATAAACCAACCAACAAAAAATCCATCAATTCCTTAATATTAACGTATGTGTGGCTATCTTAACAATATTTTAGCCAGATTAGTATAATATCAAGATTTTGACGTTTTGAAAATTTTGAAGATCAAATAAACCTTCTCTATAAATTTTATTTCAGTTCATAACTTTGAAATCGGTATTCGGTACTGAAAATAAAATGAATTGTAATGTAATTATTGTGAAAGAATATTCAACCTCGGTGTTTTTTATTGCCTTGGAAATTATTATTTATGCAACGGTTTACATTAGGTACGGACATTGCGTTTTGTTTAGGCGACTTAACCGGCGTGTGATATTAATAGTAAGGGTCTTGGCAAATGAATTGTAAATATCCATCGTTGTACACGGTATACTTTTTAATAACATGAAAGAAGTATAATCAATAAAATCCCGAAAGTGTTTTGAAAATCGTATTTTGTCGGAGGTTTTTTAAATGTTCGTTATATTATTAGATTGAATATCTACGTCTTTTTCACGCTAAACTCCGAATCAATTCAGTTCGTGAGGAATTCTGCCTATTAAATTGTAAAACACTACACCTACGTTTTGCTTGTAAAGATATAGCGGTACATAGATTCTAGATCCATTGTATTGAGCAAGGGAAACTTTCCTCAACTCTTTCTACCTTTGATATATTGTTCTCAACTAACTTTTGCTGATTTTTTGATTTATATTATTGTTTGTTGTTACGCTGAATATCTTAAATACGTTCAGTATTTATAGTCACCGACTTTACTTTTTAGATCAGCTTTACATTTCGCATCTTATGCCGGTCATGCCGAATGCGTAGAACTCCTTATCCTGTACGGAGCAGACGTGAATTCGTGGGAACAAAAGAAGGGTGTTACACCACTGCATTGCGCAGCAAGTATGGGCCATTTAAACTGTTTGAGAATCCTTATCCAACATGGGTCCAGAGTAAATGAAGGACTAGAGAAAAGGAGCCCGTTGCATTATGCTGTTCAAAATTTGGCATCAGATTGCATTAAAGAGTTATTGGAGAATGGGGCCATACCTAACACACCACAGGTACTTAATCAATAGACAGACAGAAAATAAAGTTAAAAACATTTTCATTATTTAGTAACATCATTCAAAATATGTATTTAGGTTAATAATTTGGACAGTATAGCAACAACGACCACAGGTCTACAAAATTAAACATTTTTAGAAATGTTTTTATTTTGATTTTATTTAAATTCTGTGCATTTATTTGTAGCACTTAAAGTTTTGTTTGCAAATATTAAAGAAAGAAAAACGATTTGTAAAATAATTTATTTTTTTATTCAGACTTTTTTGAGTGAAATCTTTGTTCGTTGCCAAAAAGCTGCGTTGTCCGGACGTTCGGCTATGTGTTTTTAAGGGCATATCCCGTTTTAACATCCAACAGTAGTTCACCATCTTTGCATAATGTTCCAATCTGCGGCCCAACAAAAATTTCTCACACAAATGTTTGAAACAGTGTCCATTTTTATCTAGAGCTTTAATAAACCGCTTCATCAAACCAAGTTTGATATGAAGAGGAGGCAGTAAAACTTTTTTGAGGGCAACATTTTTACTACCAGGTGTAAGGCTTGTTCTAGAGGGTCATTCTATTTGAGTCCAATGTCTATCTCTTGTCCGACTATTCCACTCACAAATAAAGCCTGGAAATTTTGTATAACCCCCCTGTTGTCCTAAGAGCATGCACAACACTTCAAGGTCACCACAAAGCATCCACTGATGTTCTTGGTAGTATATTTTCTTCAAAAGATGTCAATAAAAGTGTGCAATAAAACGCATTTTAAACTATGTTTACTTGAGTCAATAAATAGGCGCCATTCTTGTTTTATATACGGCACATTTCCTATTTTTGAAACTAAGCCAGGAATATTGTTGCAATACACTAGCGGTCCTTACTGGGTAAAATATTGACATAACTCTTTTTTGCGATCTCGGTAAAAGCTTAATGTGCCGCCACGTAAGCAAGATCACGTCAAGTGGACCCCCATTTACCATTGATCATGAAAATTTAATTAAATTAAATTACGTACGTTCCAGGGCTATCGGAAAATTTGTGCAATGTGTTCAAACAACACGACATTACTGTGGCACACAAAGGTTATAACCTATTAGAACAAAACTTTAGTAAATTAAAATCAAAAATCCCTGACGAGAAAAAAAGCCACGTGGTGTACCAAATACCGTGCCAAAATTGTAACGGTGTCTACATCGGACAAACTAGTCAATACTTAAAAAGTCGCTTAAACAGCCATAAATATGACAAAAAAAATAACACTGCTCTTTCGAGCCATTCCAGGGAGAATCAGCACTCGTTTGACTTTCAAAGTGTGAAAATTTTATGCTGAGAAAGGCACACAAAAAGACGGGAATTTTATGAAATGATTGAGATCCAAAAAAATCCAAACGCCATAAACTCTAAGACTGACACAAAAAATCTCAGCAAAATTTATCACGACTTAATTAAATAAAGAGACACATTAACCCGTGAATCTCACACAAACAAAAAAAAAAGCTTTAGAAAAAAAAAACTCCGTTGTCCTACCGTGAAGAAACGTACATCCGGGCTATAAATAATTTTATTTAAAAATACATTTTTGTAAGTTAAAATTAAATGTCTGAAGAAGGTCTTGAAGGCCGAAACGTCACAAAAAATAAAATGTTTCACAAGTAACGGAAACTTATTTTAATTTCACTAAAAAAGGACCAAAAAAAACCCAAGAACCATTTCTTAAGAATATATAAAATCACAAGGATCCAAGAACTCACAAACTAGAAATATATATATATATATATATATATATATATATATATATATATATATATATATATATATATATATATATATATATATATATATATATATATATATATATATATATATATATATATATATATATATATATATGTACTTATGATGAAAAATTGATAACCCAAACGATTTTTTAAAATTTTGATTTTAAC
Source organism: Cylas formicarius (assembly GCF_029955315.1). Classification (NCBI taxonomy): domain Eukaryota; kingdom Metazoa; phylum Arthropoda; class Insecta; order Coleoptera; family Brentidae; genus Cylas; species Cylas formicarius. The sequence continues at coordinate 8,415,717 of NW_026844214.1, read as the reverse complement.
TTTTTTTTTTAAATGAAAATTTTAACCACTTTTAATTAAAAAACGGATTAAAAATCAACCGTAAGAGATAAATTTATGAAATTTTCAGCATCCATGGTCAAATGTCTATACTTTAAGAATATATTAACGACTAAAAATTATTTGTTTATGGTCGTATTGTTAACTCACTTTTAAGTTAAATAATGAAAATTTAACTGATTTCTTGGTAAAAAAAATCTTTTTTTTTATCGGTCACATGCTTTATCCATTTAAGTTTAAGATTCCGGTAGAAAATTTCGCTGCTCGCCATTAGTTTAAACAAAATGAATTTATTTATGACAGCCTAGCGTCTGAAGGTTTTTTCAGTGATAATTTAAAATAATAATACAAAATATTATAAAACAAATTTTATTTTATGTTATTTTATTATAATAATAATTATAATAAAATAACATAACATAATAATTATAACAATGTCATAAGGAATACTATCAACTTTTTTTTATTATTTTTGCTAAACAGCGTAAATTTAGCAATAAATAATTAACTTTAAATTTTTAAAACTTATGTGGTCTATATTTATTTTTTCTAGGTAATTTAGTAAATTATTATTTTTAAATTTACTACTCAACACTCCATCTTTAGTTAACAAAAGAAAAACCGCCCCGTTACGATTGTCATTTGTTTTTCGCGTATCCAAGTAAATAACAAAATCATTTTAGAAGTAATTCCTCTCTATTTGTGACATAAGTTTATACGCAAGGCATGAAATAATTATTAAAAATAAAAGCTGAAATGTTGTTGAGTTGTGTTTTTTGGTTAATATTTGTGTATCATAATTTTTAATTGTAATAATAATATTTTCTATGATTTAAAATGGGCCGAGTGAATAAATGTTGCAATCCGTTAAATAAAAAAAATCACAATTATGTGATTAAAAAATTATTTTTAAGTACAGTTCATCGTGCTTGCCAATTCAGAGCCTTTATAGGAAATTATATGTGCAATTCTTGTGAGAGGGCAATTTATCTGGGACGCGAACCTGAGATACGTAAAAATACATGCAATAAACCTGGAAATAATGATCCTATTGTTGATACGACTGAGACAGAAGTAGATAAAATTACAGATGATGATAAAAATTAATTTAATAACAAAATTTTATTAATAATAATTATAATAAAATAACATGAATAATAATAAAATTTGTTTTATAATCATATTATGTATTATTATTTTAAATTATCACTGACAAAACCTTCAATGCAGTTCGAGACGCAGCACGGCGCTTCCACAGCGTTCGACGCCCGGCGTGCTGTCATAAATAAATTCATTTTGTTTAAACTAATAAAGCATGTGACCGATAAAAAAATATATTTTTTTTTACCAAGAAATCCGTTAAATTTTCATTGGTTAACTTAAAAGTTAGTTAACAATGCGACCATAAACAAATAATTTTAACTCGTTAATATATTCTTAAAGCATAGATATTTTAATCCATTTTTTAATTAAAAGTGCTTAAAATTTTTATTATAAAAAAAATGTTAAAATCAAAATTTTTAAAAATATATATACCTATAGATTAAATTTTTATGGTTAAACAATTCAGGTTCTCTAAAATCTGGTGTGAAATCTGAGACATCTGGGATATGACGTTCTCTAGTTCTTTTGGGGCGGTAGATATCGGTACATCTGGCACATGAGGAACTAGTCGAATAGCAGAGTAATATTGGGATACACAATTTGTTTCTTATTTTTTCTGTTCAATTCTTGAACATTACACGAACAAAAATAACAATCATCATTGTGATTCCTTGGCTGTCGCCATACCATAGGAACACCAAATCTTTAACATTTATTCCTACCTTTTTGCTAGTTTCTTGATACTTCAACGGAAACGGAACAAATTGTATGAGAAGCCAGGACTCGTCTTGGTCCACAATTTTGGCACCAGAATAACCGTGGTATACATTTTTCACAAAATAAGTTATAGTTTGCCTTTGCTCTACTACGACATAACTACCACAGATATGACAGCAGTTATTTGGACTGCTCACACAATGTCTTCTTTCCATATTTAAACGTTCTATAACACAAGAAATATCCAACAATCAAGACAACAGCCGTGAACACGGTAGCACGACTACCAATACAACCAAACTGCGCATAAGCAGGTTACAACGCTGTATTGCCGATTCTGCGTCAACTGTGGTGCTTTGCACAGAAATCTAATATTATCCAAATTACATTTCATTTCATAACTATCATGGCTATCATGGAACAAACATATTCATGCAAGAAGTATAGAGTATAGATATAGAGAGCTATAACAAAAATAAATGACTTGATAGAGCCAAAATATGACGTTTTTTGGAAAAAGGGTACTCAAAAATATACAAATAAGCAAGCATCTTTCAAACATCAAAATCATTGTAGACCTGTAACCAAATTTGAAGTGGACGGCTTGAAAATTATCATGCTATTGGAGCCTTGCACGTAGTGCATTGGCAACTATCTCAAAGACAAGGTTCTACTGATAGCAGCGTGAGAAAGCGTACCAGTGTCATTTATACCTGTCCAATGTTTTATATTACGCAACCAGGAAATCTGCTTACGTTCGACACCTCTCCTGCCCTAAATCGTTATTTCGTACTTTGTCCCTCTGAGTATGTGGCCGAGGCAGCTAATTTTACTTTTTTTAATTACTTTAAAAAGCTCTCTTTCTACGACAGCTTTTCTGAGAACCTACTCATTGTAAACATGATCCACCCATGAAATTCGGAGCATTCTGCTTAGTGACCACACTTTGAATGCCTCTAGCCTATTGATGGAAGGTGTTTTTAGGGTCCAAGTTTCCATGCCATAAAGTAATATCGTCCATACATAACACAGCTCCATTTTATAACGGATCTAAAACGATCTTAAACGAGAATTCTTCGCACCCTTTGACTATCTAAGGTCTGCCCGGGACTGAGGGCCATTTCTCTATTTCTTTCTGACATAATAAGATACTTATCCTGGGGAAAAGGTGAAGTGTTGTGGAATGCCGTTACCTTCAACACCATCTGAGAAAGACATATCCTTAATTATTGTTAAAACAGTTATTCCGCTGTGGTTGCCAGAGCCTCGTCAGTTATCCAGCAGGATGTATCGGGTAATTGATTTACCGCTCGACACTTGGGCTAATATTCTCAACCTTATTATCATCACTGCTTACACTCCATCGTTCCACTGGACCTCATTTATTTTGTGTTTATCAACAATTAATTATTTTTGGACATTAGTTAAATTATTGGTTCGCTGTCAAAAATATACTAGCTCGAAGCCGCTCTGTTAACATCTAATGACGGATTTAAAGATACTTCATCTTTGTAGAACTCTCTATCACGAACAATATTGTAGGTATACAGCGAAACGCCCCTTCACGTCGCTTCGACTTTGGGTAACTCGTCGGCTATTAAACTACTGCTTCAGTACGGAGCGGCGGTAAACGTGCAAAGTGGCCGCGAAAAGCTGACTCCTCTTCATTTGGCCTCAGAACAAGGTGACGTCGAATCTACCCGTTTGCTCATCGAAGCGGGGGCTGCTTTGAATTCAATAAATGCAAAGCATCAAACACCATTGCATTTGGCGGCATTGTCGCAATGTTCGGAAACATTGAATTTGTTGCTAACGAAAGGTATGGTCTGTTCATAGATATAAGAAACTGACCAATTGCTTTTGAATAAGATTTTCCAAGGGTGGTCATTAACAAACAATGCAAAAAGATTATTTTTTTTTTACCTGAATTTAAATTCAGGTAAAATTGTGGTCCGAAATAGAAAATAAATTTTGTACCTACATGTGTTTAATATTCTTTGGTTGGGTATACTACTTAGTTTAAGTTTATTGGTAATCATTCTTATTTCGTATGTAATACAGCGTGTGTTGAATCGTGTGCGAATTATGCAAAATATGTGCGAGTCTAGTGTATATCAGGAGATGCTCCCGCCCAAATGTAGAAAACACTATTCTATTGAGACTAAGGAAGTTATAAACAATGTTTATTTGACTTTCGTTGAACGTGGTGCCCGCAAGCAAGTATCTTAAGAAGAAACGGCCACATTGACGAAAATTCCAACATCAACTGTATGGAAAATTGTGAATAATCCCATTTCAGCGAGGAAAAAAAGAAGCGATGCTGACATTTTCTCCAGTGTAGATGAAAGTGATCAAGATATAATATGGCGTAAAATTTACCAGTTATACGAGGAACAAAGCGTGCCAACATTAGATATCCTAATTAGGAGGCTTGAAAAAGATGAAACTGGTGTTAAATGTGTTTATTAAATGGGTTTTAGATTTAAAAAAATTTGACAAAAGGCAAGTTTTAATCGAATCTTTTAGAATTCGGAAATGGCGACTGGAATATCTAGAAAAAATTAAGATTTACAGAAAACAACAAAGGCCAATTATTTACTTGAATGAAACCTGGTTCGACACTTATGATACCCCGGAAAAGGGTTGGGTTGACTCAACTGATAAGTGTAAAATAAACGCGCCATCAAAAAGAGGTCAAAGAATAACTATTTTGCATGCTGGCTCTAAAGATGGTTGGATTCCAAATGAACATTCTCTGTCTGCGAAAAATATTAAAGATTCTTCTCTGGATTACCATGAAGACACCACCGCTGATTTATTTGAAAGTTGGTTTAAAAAAAACTAGTTCCAAACATAATTATGCAAAAAATCTAGGGCATACAGTTTTAAGGCCTTCCACCTTACCACTGTATATTTAATCCCATTGAACATGTTTGGCACCAACTGAAATCTACCATTCGTCGTAACAATTTTTTTCCCGTGAACTCCAGTGTCCTCAAACTTATAGAAACCGAAGTTTTTAACATCCCTTCACAAAGTTGGGCAAATTCTGTTAAACATATAGAAAAAGCAGAACAATCGTATATCCATATTGCAAATAATAATTAGAATAGGCGATGATAGCGATAGTGATACTGATATGTTATGTGAATAATTTTATGTAATTTATATAGGTAATAAAAATAATTTGTAATTTTATTTTAGATTTAAACATAAATACATACATAAATAAATAAATATTGTTTAGTATCTTTCCTAACAAAACCCCAAATAATTAAATCTAAGCAAAGTACGGACCTGTTCGGCCATATTTCATTCTTACAGCTTGCCCGGGTCTTTCCTTAATTCGTACCAGTTAGTCACTTTCTTGTGTCTATGAAGAAACTTTATATTACATTGAATGACATTTACTAAGTTCTTAGGTTCAAATTTTGTAACTGTTTGAGAAGTTTGTTTAGCTAACACATTTCTACATTAAAATAAAATGCTAAAATATTTATTACTTATTTTCTACTGGTATTCTCGTAAGACGCGTCATCCAAACACCTAATACTAGAATCGACTCTATTTTTGACCATATTTCGAAGATCTTGCCGACCACAAACATAAAGTGAGATGATATTTTTGATGAGATTTTTCTGCTTTTTTGTTAGAGTAAGAGGGTTTTCGTTATTATATTATTGTGAAATATGATTATTAGTATGAGATTACCACTCACAAGTTTTGCTAATAGATAACAAAAAATCAAAGAAAAGATTTTTGTGCCTAGGTACATTAAATAAATAGTACTAGTACAGTTTTGAGGTAATACTGAATAGCTCAGTGACAACTACTCTTCAGAACGAAATCATTTCTGAAAAAATGGTAGATACTTTTTTTTTTAGGAAAAGAGAAATATTTCTTCAGTGATTTCGACAGTATGGCAGCTGATGATCTTTTCACTCTGCCAGAAGATATTTCTTCAGATAATAATTCTGTTTATAATGATGATGATCTGGACAATATTATTGTCACAGCACCCAAGATCCCCATATAAAGATCAAAAAAAATATTTCCGAGAATATCATCAAAAACTTTTTATATTAGAAATAAAGTTTTGATCTTTTTTCTGGAACTTCTTACAATATGGATACATTCCTAATGGTTACGTACTGAAACCAAATTTCAATATACACAAAATATACTTTGTTTTGATGTACAACTATCATATTTTCAAGAAAATACTATAAGAAAAAATTTCGGGACCAACGAGTTAAAATTGACAATGTGAAATGTAAATGGTGAACAATTCCTAAACTACGGACCACAAACATTATTTATCTTCGAAATAATGTTGTTTTAATTAGATTTAAGCAACTACACACTAACAGCAACTGAAAATTGCTATTCGTCAAGTGTACCACAACTTTCAAGATAGGTTAGCAATGTTCGACTACAGCGTTCGGACATTTAGCCGACATTGAAAACTACATTAGTATTGCTTCATTTAGATCAACTAAAAAATGTTGTGATTCGGAATAAAATTAATCATAGAAATCAAACCACACTGAAGATATTTTAAGATTTCTAATTACCTCTAGAAAACTTTCATTGAAACGTATTGCATAAATAACTCCCCAATTATACTTACAAAACCTTGACACAGTCGATAGTTGAACAAACTTTATAGCGTGAATCTTTGACTAATTTCTAATTCTAGATTTTAGTAATACCTGATATCCAAAATATTTTTTTTTTAAATATATAATTTCACAATAAATTTAACATTAAATACATAAATAACATTAAATAAATTTGACACTCTGTATTTCGGAAAGAAAGCAATTAATGAGATATATTTATAGCTTTGTTCGAGTTTGTGCAACCAAAAGCCTCTTGTTTGGATGTAAAGCTTTACGCTTTGAAATTCAAGGTTTATTACTGGCCAAGATGTTCAATTAACATTGTTTTAGCATTCTCAGCGTAACTTACAAGATAAATAAGAACTAAAAGTTCAGATTTTCACGAAATTATATATTATGACATGACAATTGTTTCGACAACACCGTGTCTTTATCAAATGTCGGTGTTGTCGAAACAATTGTCATGTCATAATATATAATTTCGTGAAAATCTGAACTTTTAGTTCTTATTTATTTTGATAAATCGATTTTCATCAAGTAAAAGCCACCTCAGTTCAAGTAACTTACAAGCCTTTGCGATGATAACTTGCCAAGTTAAACGCACGAAAGGTTAAGTTCAGTTTTTTCTGGAAAAAAGAATAAACACCTAATCTGTCAAGTGCAATTCTAGTTCTCTATGCACCTGCTATAAATATGCAGACATTCACGACTAATTCTAAAGGAAATTTAGAATTACTGAAACATTGAATAACTTTTTGCATTTTTTTTGTTTGCAAAATAATTGTCGTGGGTACACGAAAATGTTTTACTAAACTTTTTTGTTTTTGTTTAACAATAAATATTATTTTAATCCAAACACAGAATTTTGTTTATTTTTTCTTCATTTGATATTACAAATAGGTTATTATTATGATCGGTGCCCGTTTTGTTATACCGTTTATTCCTCGAAGTAAATAACTTTTTGCTTAGTTTTGTTCATTCACAGTCATCGTAGTCATTCAAAGATTTTTCCTTTAAAACCTTTACAAATTAAACGAAAACAACTTAAACTGGAACTACCTCGAGAATGTTCAGGTTTTTTCAAACAGGGATCACTCTCGAACCGTTTTGTTCTCATTATTGAAGAGAGTTTGCAGCTAATTTTACGCAGGTCGAGCGCGGTTTGAGAAATACGAAAAAATGGTTTTTCTCTTACCAGTTTATAACCAAAAAACCGGTACACCTGTGTAGAGCGGTTCTAATTATAATTCGCTTGCATTTGAAAAACGAACGGGTCGGTTCGTACCAATTACCCCTTCTTTCGAGAGAAGAAAAGGAAATTAGTCCAAAATTCATCCATTAAGTAAATATGAAACAACATTCATGTTATCAAAATGACATGTTTTTCTGTATTTCGTAGGCGCAAATCCAAATGCTCCCGATATCGATGGTCGCACACCTTTACACTGTTCTACAGTTAACGTTCAAAGATCCTGCGAATGCGTACGCCTTCTCCTATCTGCTGGAGCAGATCCCAACCGCTCCGACATCTTTGGCTACACCCCGATGCATTTGGCGGCCCTAAACGAATTCTCCAACTGTATTATTTTATTTCTGCAATATGGCGGGGATGTCACGGCCAAGACGAAAGGCGGGGTTACTGTACTAAATTTTATCATTAAGAAGACACCGGAAGTGATCCCGAAGTACATTGCCAGGTAATCATTTCGATTTTCGCTAGGTGCTAATTCAGAAAGAGGTATGGGCTGTTCGTAGATATAAGAAAGTGACCAATTGCTTTTGAATGGGGTTATCCAAGGGTGGTTATTAACATACAATGCAACAAGATTATTAGCTAAAGTTTCGGAATTTAAATTCAGGTAAAATTGTGGTCTGTAATAGAAAATAATTTTATACCTACCTATGTTTAATATTATTTGGTTTGGTATACTACTTAGTTTAAGTTTATTAGTAATCATTCTTATTTCGTGTGTAATACAGCTTGTGTTGCACCATGTGCGAATTATGCAAAATATGTGCGAGTCTAGTGTATCTCAGGACATGCTCCCGCCCAAATGTAGAAAACACTATTCTATTGAGACTAAGGAAGTTATAAACAATGTTTATTTGACTCTCATTGAACGTGGTGCCAGGAAGCAAGGCATCTTTAGAAGAAACGGCCACATTGACGAAAATTCCAACATCAACTGTATGGAAAATTGTGAATAATCCCATTTCAGCGAGGAAAAAAAGAAGCGATGCTGACATTTTCTCGAGTGTAGATGAAAGTGATCAAGATATAATATGGCGTAAAATTTACCAGTTATACGAGGAACAAAGCGTGCCTACATTAGATATCTTAATTAGGAGGCTTGAAAAAGATGAAACTGGTATTAAATGTGGCAGAACTACCTAATGGAAGTGTATTCAACACATGGGTTTTAGATTTTAAAAAATTGACAAAAGGCAAGTTTTAATGAAATCTTTTAGAATTCGGAAATGGCGTCTGGAATATCTAGAAAAAATTAGGATTTACAGAAAACAACAAAGGCCAATTATTTACTTCAATGAAACCTGTATCGAAACTTATGATACCCCGGAAAAGGGTTGGGTTGACTCAACTGATAACTATTTTGCATGCTGGCTCTAAAGATGGTTGGATTCCAAATGGACTTTCTCTGTCTGCGGAAAATATTAAAGATTATTCTCTGGATTACCATGAAGACACCAGCGCTGATTTATTTGAAAGTTGGTTTAAAAACAAACTAGTTCTAAACATTCCTCCTAATAGCGTCATTGTAATGAACAATGCAAGTTATCACAGTAGACAGTTGACTAAAACCCCTTCCTCATGTGACACAAAAGCAACAATCCAAAACTACATGTATAATAACGACATTTATTTTCAAGATTACTAACCAAAAAGCAATTAATTGAGGATCTACAAAGTTTGAACCTACAAAAGGAATACGTCTGTGATAATTATGCAAAAATTCTAGGGCTTACAGTTTTAAGCCTTCCACCTTACCACTGTATATTTAATCCCATTGAACATATTTGGCCCTAACTGAAATCTGCCATTCGTCGTAACAATGTTTTTCCCCGTGTTAGCTTCAATGTCCTCAAACTTATAGAAACCGAAGTTTTTAACATCCCTCCACAAAGTTGGACAAATTCTGTTAAACATATAGAAAAAGCAGAACAATCGTATATTCATATTGCAAATAATATAGAACAAATAATAATTACAACAGGCGATGATAGCGATAGTGATTCTGATATATTATGTGAATAATTTTAAGTAATATGAGTAAACATAAATACGTACATAAATAAATAATTATTGTTTTGTGATACTGATATATTATGTGAATAATTTTAAGTAATATGAGTAAACATAAATAAATAATTATCGTTTAGTATATTTCCTGACAAAACCTCAAATAATTAAATTCTAAGCAAAGTATGGACCTGTTTATTGCATATACTGTATATAAACAAATGAAAATAAAAATAAATATACGGGGTTCTCCATTATCACTAGTCATTGCGAATATATTTCGAAAAAAAAAGCTCTCAACAACTGCCATCTAAAACCAAAATTATGGAAACGCAACGTCGATGATTGTTGTTGTTATTTGGTATCTAGGTCAAGAATAACTCCGATATTTTCTTAGCCATTTGACTTGGCTATTCCATATTTTTTAGCAAGCAGAGTCACACAATCACCTTTACTCAGGGATTCTAGCAGTTCACCTTTTTCTTTGAAATTCAAACACTTCCTTTTTTGAAACATATTTGCTGTTTAAGACTTCACAGTTAAACGCACTACTCCGAACTGAACCTGATAGCATGTGAAATATACGCAAATAATGATCGACAACGACGTGCGTCGCGGTTCATTGCATCGGAGTTGACCGCTCCACTGTCTCGCGAAGCACAATGATACCATTTGTGTGTTCAATCGCGACTCCACTGTAATTAACAACTAATTAAAGTACCGGAGTCGCTCGAATTGGCTTGCGACACTGTTTAGTAAAGTTTATATTTAAAAAAACTACTATTATTACGCGTCAAAAGTTAAAAGCAGCCTTTAAAAGCAAATATGCGGCACATTTTGTTCTGAACAATGTATCGGTGTCTACCACCAATTTTTATCGGATAAGATGAAGGTAATTTTGTATTTAAAAACTTAAAATTTATAAATAACGGTTCTTATTTTTGTTTCAGGTTCGACAATTCGATACGGCTCAACGAACACGATCTGGGTGACGTGGATTGTCAGTTGAAACTCGACCTGCGAATTCTGGTACCGAGAATGGGAAATCAAGAAACCTCTTTGCTGGTCAACTTCATCGAAGTGGGACATAAGGAAATATTGCAACACCCGTTGTGCGAAACTTTCCTTCATCTCAAGTGGCGCCAAATTCGAAAATTTTTCACTTTCAGTCTGGTTTACCACGCCCTTTTCGTCGTCCTCTTTTCAGCGTACATCATCGGCGTATATTTAAAATTTTGCCCGTCATTTAGAAAGGCGAACGTGGTATCCGCTTGCGACGCGGGGGACGAAGTGATCCTTGTAGGTTACCTTGTACTTTTCCTAAACACCCTCCTACTTTTCAAGGAATGTTTTCAAATTTTACACAGCTGGAGAGTTTACGTGAGGGAATGGGAAAATTGGCTTCAATGGGCCATCATAGTAAGCGTTTATTGTTGTGTGCAACCACTTTATCAGATGAACATCAGGGAATACGTTTACACTTGGCAACATCATGTCGCTGCAATTGGTATTTTTTTAGCGTGGGTCGAATTGATGATGAACGTGGGCCGATTCCCGACGTTTGGACTGTACATACAGATGTTCACTAGGGTCTCGATTAATTTCTCCAAATTTATGTTGGCCTATTTTTGCCTGTTTATCGCTTTTTCGCTCAGTTTTGGCGTCATATTTCCCAATTACCCCGCATTCAAGGATCTAAAGTGGGTGTTGATTAAGGTCATCATCATGATGTCCGGCGAGCTGGAATACGAAGACGTATTGTTCGGTAATGTCGAGGTAAAATATCCGTATACCGCTCATTTGGCATACCTCATTTTCGTTTTGCTGGTGACGGTAATTTTAACAAATCTGTTAGTCGGTCTGGCAGTTAGTGATATTCAGGGTCTTCAGAAAACCGCCGATCTGGAAAGGTTGGTGCGTCAAGCAACTTTAATTGCGCATTTGGAAAGTATGCTGTTTTCGAAACTGCTAAGATGGGTGCCGCCGAAAGTTATGCTCATTTTACACAAGAACGCTCTCTTATTAAAATCTCAACGAGATTTTACTTTGGACATCAGACCAAACGATCCGAGGGAGGACAAACTGCCGAAGCACTTAATCGAGGGTGCGTACGGGTTGGTTTTGTCGAGAAAGGACAGATCTAAACGAAAATCTTTAAAAAAATATGTATACTCTCCCCCGTCTTCGAGAGCCAGCATTCGAAGGTATGGTTCGTTGAAGAAGGAGTACAAGTTTCGTGATGATCAGGAATCGGGGTTTGGAAGTAAATAACACCATTTTTCCGATTTAAGTAGGGAGAGAGGGTTGCCGCGAAGTGATTGTACCCCAAAGCAATGCAATATATTTTTACGGAAGCAGTGTACGTGATTTTTGTATTATTCGCCAAAAGCGTTTTGGCTAGAATTTTTTGTATCCTCGTCGGCAGGTTTTTTTTAAACTTTTCGGATATACTATACTCGCCACACCATAGGCCATGTCCCCCGTCAGGGTAGCAGAGATATATATTTTTTTTAATCTTAATAAATTTGCTGACATGCTAAAGTAACAATTCATGGGAAATTAGTTCCTTTTCGAAAGTGATCTGGATTATTTCCATTTGTTATTTGTGACGGTGTTGTCATGTTATGTGTAACTATTCAGCGGAACCAACTGGTCAAAGACTAATAATAAAATATTTACTACTATACTGCAGAAATTATTATTTTTCAACCCAGTTTATGATGATGAATTTATACAAGACTTAATTAAACCAAATAAAATCATCTCTCGAGAGCCAAAAGCAATAATGTAACTGGTTTATATATTAGTTGCAAATTAGTAAAAATGGGAAAACTGACGAAAACATACCTTATAACTCAGGAAATAATGAAAACAGAGTACCAATACGCGTTTCCCTACTGTCTAAACGATTTTTTAACCCACCAGCAAAAAATATTAATTTTTACGGAGGTGATTCGAATCGTAATAGTATATTACGCGGTAAACAGCATTTGACTCACGAGTTTATTTGACACGAGCGGAGCGACTTTTTAATAAACGAGTGAGTTAAAAAGTTTACCGAACGTGTTGCTTACTATACTTTTTCTACGACCGTTTAGTTTTTGGGTACATTTTCGCAAAACAACGCAAATACATTCACTGACATGACCGTCAGAATTGACAAATGTCAAAATTCAAAGCGTGGTAAAATCCCGGAAATGTCCGAAGTGGCTCGGATTCGTGGGAAACGAAACTGAGGTGCTAAAGTGACGCTTTAGGCACGCTAGATCAGTGTGTAATTAGGTATTTTACAGACGGGAGCAGAAAAATATTTTTTTTCGTATTATTCTCAATAATAATTGAAGAAAAGGACTCTCTTAAAAAGCGTTTGAATTACCTTTTTTTTTTGAAACGACAATTTTAGTGAAATAATATTAAAAAATATATTAATTTTACCATAAATATTATCCGTTACTGAAGTAATAAAACTTCCTTCAACAAATTGTCTTATTAGTGTCAGTTAATGGCATTTTCCTTTTAAATATTACAATTTATGCATCAATGTGATCTAGTATTTGAGCTTAAAATATGTTGATTAAATTATGACTGGAATAATTTTGAAAGTTAGTTTAATTACACGTAATATATTTAAATTAAATATCTCCTAATGTCAGATATAAATTACAGTTGGAAAATTAAATCACAATGTACTTGAAGCAAACACGTAGCAAATTGAAAAAGTATACAAGTATCCAGTTCTCTCAATTTTTATCAATTATTAATCCAAATAGCCATGGCATTCAAAAAAATCCCGTTTTAATTCAAATAACTATCAACATTAGTTAAGTTAGTTTTTTTATTTGATATGTGTCCGTGTCTATGTTGATAGAATGTACAAATATTTTTTTAGATTTTTAACTCGCCCATCTAAACATACATTTATTAAGGTGGACGCAAAATTTGTTTCACTTAACGAATTTATTCTTTCTGTGTATTCTAATAAAATTGTAGGTAGTAAAGTACTTACGGTAAAAGAAACAAAATTGTGCGCTTCCACACTAAATTAATGTGGAAGACGGCGAGGTTGGTGCCTTCCACTCACTCTTTTGAAATTTTAAGAAAGTATTTCTTGAAAACTAAACATTTTGGATCTATAACGGAAAATTTTATTATTTCAATTATCTTTAAGACAGCGACACTTCTGGGTATAACGGAAGTATTTGGTAGAGTACTTTAAATAGAACACTGAATATTATAATTTGTTGGGTTTTTAATACGGGGGGTTAATTCCCGCTACACGTCACGGAATATTATGGCCAAAATATGTGGTTTTCAAAAAGTGTTATTTTTGGCATAATGCAATTGCTTTTGGTTTATAAAGAATTTCAATTTCAATCAAAACATTCGCAAAAGACCATTAAAAATTTTTTTTTAGTTTTTTACCAATATCTTGCCGACATATTAGTATGCAAATGAGCTTAGGCAACACGACCTTTGATGCAAGAGGTGTCAGATTAGGAGATTTACTGTTGTGTCCAACAAATGGATCAATTTTCAACTATTTGGTATTGTTGTGTGCGAAAAATTCAAGGGTATAATACCTTCTTCAGCTTCTCTTTTATATTAAAATTTTATGTACTTATGTATATGCACCTAGCTTATCGTATTTTATCCAAGCAAAAAGATTTAAACGACCAAAAATTTTGCTTTATTTATAATTTCCTTTCCCTAGGTGCTTAACCGTTTGTTTTTAATACATATATACTGCCCTGATCGCCGTGCACATGTTCACCGATATGATAATTCAGTGAGTTTTTGTTCCATTTTATGAAAAACTTTTTTTCTACTCGCTACTCTAAAATACGCATTTTATGTTCGTCGTTTCTGTTCGAAATATAATTGCATGGAAGCAACTAATCAACAAACGAATTTTTCATTTGAATGATTTAAACGTAAATCCGGGGATTTCGTGCACTGATTGTGTTTGTGGTCTTTGTGGATTATGTGTAAGTTAATTTTGATTTTACTATCGGGCCACGCCTTTATCCCATTTATGCATTTATATGTATATCTGACGTATTCTGAATATTTTATAATCGGCAGATTTCTCAAAATATGTAATTTTTTTTGCTTTTGCTCCTCCTGGCATAAATATAAAGTGATGACATGAATTATGTTCTGCTAATGGACATTTAAAAGTGTATTATGATTTTTTGTCTTTTCACGTCAAGTCAACAAAGACGGATTGCTTTTTACGAATATATGTTCTTATTTATACCTGCAACGTTGCCTGAACTTTGTAGGTCATTTGCCAGGATACTCTAATTGCCCCGTTGGGTAGCTCTCGGTGTTTTCGGGCGTACCCATTATTTCGGACCCCGTTAATATTGAACTAACGACTTGATATTTAAATGCTGCCCAGCGATTTCCAAGAATTTACATTTAAATTGTGAAACGCTGCTATACGGGGCACTTCGGGGAGAGGTTGGTAATTAAATGAACATTGAGACAACATGAACAAATTGATTTCATACTATACAGGTTCATGCAAGTTGAGGTACTCCAGTGCTCTAAAATCAAGGCAGTGTTGCCGTGTTTAAAATAAAAAAAATCTCAAGTCCGGTTCATTAATTTCACAGAGATCCACTATTTCCAGCGATTTTTATTATTATTAAATAAGGTTTTGTATTGATATTATATAAAGCCATGAGTTCTTTAAGTTTGCTATTTCTGTTTATTAATTAATATCAATATTAATAATTTTTTTTACAAACATGAGCCATGAAGACTCCCAATTCATCAGATAGCTTTGCCAACGTAGAAGCAATTTGAAGTATCAAATAGCCAAGAAACCAAATTCAGCTTCTTTCAAAAATTGAACTGAGGTGGCTTTTACTTGATGAAAATCCATCTAACAAAATGAATAAGAAGTAAAAGTTCAGATTTTCACAAAATTATATATGACAATGACATGACAATTGTTTCGACAACACCGTGTCTTTATCAAATGTATATTATATTACATTTTTACATATTACATTTGAAAAAGACACGGTGTTGTCGAAAACAATTGTCATGTGAATATATATAATTTCGTGAATATATGAACTTTTAGTTCTTATTTATTTAGAAACCTTTGTACATAAACACTGCCAATAACATTGTCCCTCCTTCCTAAAGTATAAAAGTATATTTGGTTTGAAATTGATTATTGTCTGACTATTAGGTAAACGTTAAGAAATAATAAAAATATAAATTGTTTTAAAATCTTTAAAAAAAAGTATAAGAAATTTTAAATGAACTTTGGTATTGAAATTGAATTGAAAAACATTCAAGGTGTTTTAAAGAAATACGATTCTATAAATTCTCAACAAAATTTATATTTGTATTACTTCTAAATATTTACATAATAGTAAAAATACATTGTCAGACAATATATATATATATATATATATATATATATATATATATATATATATATATATATATATATATATATATATATATATATATATATATATATATATATATATATATATAATAAGAAATTTGAAATAAACTTTGGCAAGCAGAAAAATATTCAATATTTTAAAAAATAACGTTTCTATAAATTCTCTTCATATATTCTTTTATATTTTTTAACGTTCACCTAACCATTCTAAACTATTGTAGCTGGTCTTGTAGGTAGCTATTCCACGAATCGCCTACAGAAGTTCGGTTTTCTAGTAAATTAAAGAACTTACCATATTAATAGCAGTCTGTATTAATTTTAGAATTGAAACCGAAGAAATGGCAACATTTCTGCAGAGTTACTTCTAATGAAAAAATTATAACCAAAAAACACAACATTATTAGTTCAGTTCTGTTTTAAACAATCTTTATGACATGCATAAATAAAGTTCTATTTTTAGTTATATAAAACTTCGAAGAGAAAACATTTTTCTCCATTTTATTAAGGATTATTACGACGACCTACCCTTCGTAATAATGCTTGAAGGTGCGGACAGCAATCAATTTAATTCTGTTTTTGAGTGTAACGAGCTCATTAAGATAATAGTTATAATTAAACTGTTGACGGGAAAAGTTAATTGACAGGAAATTAAATTTATTTTACGATCAATTGACGCTGCCATATTTCTAAAATTCGCCGTTTTAAAATATCTGTCGCCTGTACTTATATCGATAATAATCATTAAGCTTTATATAAATAGTTCTCACGCCAAGCTTATGACAGAATAATGAGTTTCTGTTTCTATCTAACAACCATAAGCAACCCGGATTATTTCTACTATTTACCATTGCAAAAACATGGTGTTAATAATACATTATAATTTTACTTTTCGAAAATTGTTGAAGTGGAAGTGCAAATTAAAAAAATACAACAAAATTATAAAATATTTTAATCTTTGTTCATTATTGTATTTAGCTACATTTTACTAAGTATAATTTCTACATGTAATATACAGTACGTTGACAAGTGCAACTTTGATTGGGATATAATTTTTCGTTTTCTGTATATAATTAAATGCATCATGGTTTTGCGTTTAAACACTTTTTTTTTTGTTCAAGTCCATAGAATACTAATAATATACATTTATTTCTTTCAATTTTTGTGTCCGGGGTGTGTTAAGCTCAGAGTTAATTAAGAAATAAAGTCATAAAACTTCCAATAGCGAGATTCGAATTTTAAGCAATTCAGAAATAATGGATTTTGAAAATATCCGATTTCGAATGTTGGTAATCACTACATTCATAAGAACATTGCAATACACACAACAAAACCTTTTCAAAGGAGCCTGACAAAGGCAGAACGCCCGAATTACTTCAGGATAATTTGCATTATATTAGGGGTAATTCCGAGGAGCAATTTATTGCCCAAGTCCTTACTTTGATCTCCCAAAAGCCGAATGTTATTCCCAAATATTTTTATTTAGTGATCGGCGGTCTTCCGAACTTAACGGTGCCTCAGTTGTCTAGCACCGTTCCTCAGATGGTTCCGTGTTACAACCAAAATCATGGTCAAATGCCAATGCAAACAACACACGGCAACCACATGTGGTACGCCGGTGGTTACTATCCGCACCAAGGCGCCCAGCTTCAAAACCATCCATACGGAAATGTCGAAGCACCCCAAAGTCATATATGGTATAACCATCAATTGTACCACGATTTTGTTCACGGAATTCCTGCTTTACACCAGAGACAGCAGCAGGAACAGCAGCAGCATATGGGAATTGCGAAGGAAGAACCGAACGACGAAGGAGGTGTGAAACAGTTCGAACAATTTGAAGGGTTTAATCAAACTGACGAAAACGGCGATCAACCTTCGAGTAAGTAGAAATTTACCATTGCTATTTCCCAAGTCATACACAGAGTTTCAATCCCATATATATAAAATTGCTTTGCAGATGAATATAACTTGTTTCCTTTTATTATATAGAATTATTTTGGCAATTACAAGAGTATGCTTCTGGGCATATAGAAACCACATTAAGAAGGAGACTCTATATGTTGCCAAAACTCTATTTAAGAAATATATTATAAATATTTTATGGAACACGGATTTGATAATTGTCTGGACCTACAGATATTCTATATCTTAAGTAGTATCCATTTCAGACGAAACTTGTTTGTCCTAGGTCAAATCAGTCTACTTATAATTAAAGAGGAAAGAAGCAAATACTGATCCACACTGAGTCAAACGGTTTTATCCTAGGCGAAAATCTACTTCCCTTCAATAATATATCCCACATCAAAGGCGATTGTTAAGTTAGTTTCGCTTTTTTATTTTTTCATAGAACACACGCAGTGGCTCAATTTTCGCCAATACAACTCTTATTTTGCACGTTTCCCAATTTTACAAAGGCATTCTATAAAATTAATAGGTACTGTATGAAATTCCTAGACAAAGTATATAAAAATCATTTATATATTTCTGTCATTCTATATGTATGTAGAATGTCTTAATTTTAATACTTTGCCGGTAAAATATGTTTGTTATACTATGCATTTAATTTTAAAAAAATGGTAATTCTAATCTCTGGGCAACATCCTCTCGATCTTTTCTGCTTTAGATTGAAAAAGATAGCCACCTGTTGGGGAGCTCATTTTTCTTGGGAGCTAAGGCTTCGGACGCCTCATAAAAATGTAATAGTATTAATAGTGATCGTGCTTTATTAACCTTACTTTATAAACATCGGCTTGTTTTGAGGAGGCAAAACTTTAAATCGTTTCAAGTACAAATATTAAGATATGCATGCAAAGAACTGCTGACTACCATTACTAAATTTACACTTTAAACTTACTGGACATAAAATAACTCATTCCTGTTCCATTTTTTTTTGTTTCGAAGGTATGAGTTCAATAAATGTTCAGTTTCACAAGTTGCAGATCTGTTCTTCCGAACTGCCGATCTAAACTGAAACTATTTAGTTCCACAAGTTTCAGTTCTTCAGAGCTAAACTGAAACATTACAAATTCACAATTTATAAAGAACCACTTTCAGTATCTCGCTAGCTACTAATGTTTTAAGTTTGATACCGTTTTCGCTAGTGACTCTTTTCGCTAAAACGAATTGTTGGTTTGTCATCAGTTCCCAAAACAATTCATGATGCAATATGTCTGTTATATTTCCAATATAAAAATTTGTTTACTGCCACTGATGGGCAAGTTTTTATTCTAAACAGCTTTTGTATTTGCCTTTATTTTTAAAAAAATAATGGTTTTTACTCTTAATTTTATTTGGCATGTAAAATATATTTTATTGGAAACAGAATAGATTAATTATTAGATAATTTAAACAAACGTAAATTCTAACCTGAATTTACATTTGCAATTTAATTTTTTGCTACAATAGTTATTACCTACGGTCAGCACAGCAATATTTCCTTTTCTTTGCAGGGTTATGATACAGGGAACTGCATACAGTTAAATCAATGGATAAAAGGAATGACATTAACATTACAATCCATTTTCAAAAATCAGAACAAAATAGGAGACATTTTCTCCCAAAATTGCTTAAATTTCCCCATTAAATTAGCAAGTTATAATTAAAAGTGCAAAGTAATAAATACATATGTCACCAGTTATTGATGAAACCCAAGTAACATGCAGCAAATAAAGTAAAATAAAACAAAATAATTAAAATAGTATATTAGGAAACAAGTGCGGTAAACGGCATTTGACTCACGAGTTTATCTGGCACGAGCGGAGCGAGTGCTTAATAAACCAGTGAGATAAAGCTAGATCGATGTGTAATTCGGCATTTTACAGACGGGAGTAGAAAATAGTATAATATGCAACAAGTGCGGTAAACGGCATTTGACTCACGAGTTTATTTGACGCGAGCGGGGCGCAGCGTAGCAAGTTTTTAATAAACGAGTGAGTTAAAAAGTTTACCTAATGTGTTGCATACTATACTTTTTCTACGATCGTTAGTTTTTGGTTACATTATCGCAAAACAATACGAATACATTCACTGACATGACCGTCAGAATTGACAAACGTCAAACTTCAAAGAGTGGGAAATATCTCCGAAAACATCCGATTGCTCCCAAATCCGTGCCGTAAAATCCCGGAAATGTCCGAAGTGGCTCGGATACATGGGAAACGAATCTGACGTGGTAAAGTGACGCTTCCCACACGCTAGATCGGTGGGTAATTAGGTATTTTACAGACGGGAGTAGAAAAAAAAAATTGTAAATCGTTATAAATAAGCGATATGCTTACAGTACTTTGTCATACAAATAGAAAAAATAATAATTTTCCACAATTCGTATGTTTTTAATTCGCGCTTGACTGAAAAAAATTATGGGAAATAAAAAGTAACAAAAAAATCTGTCTATTAACACAACACTTAAATAAACAAAACGCTTTGTTTCAGATACAGGTAAGAAGAAATTTACGAGAACAAGAGACAAGTATCGAATGGTCTACACAGAATTCCAAAGAATGGAACTCGAAAAGGAATTTAGTATGAACAATAGGTACATCACGATAGGGAGAAAAACGGAACTGGCGGCCATCTTGGGCCTCACGGAGCGTCAAGTGAAAATATGGTTTCAGAATAGAAGGGCAAAGGACAGAAAATTAGCGAAAAAATCTAACATAACTGACAATTCCGAGGGAACGTTTAATTTTAATATGCCGCTGATGGACAAAACCAACAACGAATATAACTCAAATACAGGACCCAATCTTAATCGGGAACCAATAGGAAATTATTCGAATAAACCGTTCGAACCCTCAATCGCCAATGGAAATGGACCGGGGGTATCCCGATGCGATAATTTCCTTCATTTTGTACCAAAAATCGAACCTAATGAAAACAATTATATTGACGAAAAGTTTACGATGTAAACAAGTTTGACGGAAACTAGTTTGACAAACGCGACAAATTGGGATACAAGATCAATAGAATTAAAGTGCCCGGTGTTCGTATGCGTTTGGTTTTTGATGTGGTTGTATTATTTTCGAAAAACAACAAATTATAAAAAAGTCATTAGTTTAAAAATCAGTTTATTGACTAGTAGGTGCCGATTGAAAAAAAAATATATCATATATTTCATTTCCAATTTCGAAAGAGTTGACTAACAGAAATATTTATTATTTAACTTATTGCAATACAGGGTGTTCGTTTTAAAGGTGCTCACTTAACATGCGCTTACAGTATTTATAAACCATTTTTGTTTCTGTAATACATGATGATAAACACCTATATGTGACTATCTATAGTCAAATATTGAAGGAACTGTTAATTTGGTTTTTCGGGTTTTTAGTTTATTTTTTAAAAGTATATAAATGATATTTAAAAATATTCGGGATTCATCCTGAGTCGCATGTTTATAAATCAAACTGTCTATCGTTTCGCCAATCATCCTGTTGGCTTCTTCAGAGCTAAACTGAAACTGGTGAAATTGAACAGGATGATTGGCGTAACGTCAACAACTTGGATTTATAAACAACTGACGATAGAGTACAGTAGCCCGTCGAAATTTCTTTGAAAATTGAAAAGTATATAAATGACTTAAAATGACTCAAACATGCTTTCTGATGACAGGAGAATAGCCGTCGTGATAGTATATAGTCCAATTAACTACCAATAACTATTGTTTTCTAAAATGTAACTTTACATAAAGAACATGTCTAATCATTTAAAAAAAAATTGTTTTTTTTTTATGCGCCGAAGAAAAACAATCCCGTAGCTATGATGGCTATTGTAAAAATCCAGGTCTGTAGAAAAAAAAAGGAACAAAGATGCAATATTAAAGAGAGGAAAAAATTACAAAATTTTTCAATTTGAACATGACTCGAAAATTAACGGTTCTTGAAATAATCGACTAAATAGACATAAGTGTTTTTCAAGTTTTTTCAAGAAGGAACCTTGATTTGCGTAAAATAAGTAAAACTAGTAAAAGTCAAAATATTGAATTTTAAATGTAAATGTAATGTAATTTAGTGATTAGAGGTATTTTTAATTTTTTTTTTTAAGAAACAATTTTTATAACTAAAAGCGTGCCAATATTTTATTATTCCATGTGTATCTGTGCGGTTCTCGGTTGCTGTTTTTTTTTGTAGAATAAAACAATCAATTTTTATAAAACTTAATCAACTATTTTATTTTCGTGTATGTATTTTTCTTTGTCTCACAAAAAATTGGCATTTGTAAAATAAAATTTCAACTGGCGATATTGTATATTGGGGATAGAATACAAACATGTACAATGAAGTAATGCATCATTGTTAATATACAATATTTAGCATAGGTACAATATTATGTGCAATACTGTAGAAATAATACGGCTAAAGGAATGTTTTAACAAATAAATCAACGAGAAAATTCGCGACTTTTGCTAGAAATACCATACGTAATCGTTTTATAATTAAATAATTAGGAGGGTCCGCAATCTCAAAAAAAATGAGAAGCTACCTATCACTTTGTAAGGATAAACTGAGTGAAATATATAATATTGTACTAACTACACGGTACACGGCGTAAACCATAGAACGAAATCTACAATGAATTCGTTTATAATCTGGGGGTTCTTACAAGCAAATTGAATCAAATCTATTTTGAGGAACCAAGTTGCTGATAAATGACAAACCCAAATTATTTCCCTATTTTATTCCTATATGCCTATGAAATGAATGAATAAATAAAGTTTCCTGCAGTTCAAAAGTTTGTCGATTTATACAATATTTATTACTATTTAATTTTCCGCACTTAAATCTATTTCACAGCCGAAGGCACATTTTTGGTTAATCGGATTCTGATTAATTGCAATTATATATATTTTTAAAATTATTTTAAATGCCAGAAGAGGTTATAGGGAAATATAAACAAAATCATCTTTGTCTTTGACTTCGTTGTCCAAAGACAACCCCTTTGAGCCATCCTGTATACAAATTTCCTTCGTAAGTACACATGATAACCGATCAAGCGACAACCACTTAACTTACTAGCTCTACAAGTTTTTGAAATAGTAAAAAAAGAGTATCATCATAATAGTATATTATGCAACAAGTGCGGTAAACGGCATTTAATCCGAGAGTTTATTTGGCACGAGCGTAGCGCAGCTGAGCTAGTGACTTAAAAAGTTTACCGAACGTGTTGCATTCTATACTTTTTCTACGACACGAATACATTCACTGACATGAACGTCCGATTGCTCCCAAACCCGTGCGGTAAAATCTCGGAAATGTCCGAAGTGGCTCGGAACCGTGAGAAACGAAACTGACGTGGTAAAGTGACCCTTCCCGCACGCTAGATGGGTGTGTAATCAGGTATTTTACAGACGGGATTAGAAAATAGTATATTATGCAACAAGTGCGGTAAACGGCATTTGACTCAATAGTTTTGGTTAGTTTTTGACACGAGCGGAGCGATTTTTTAATAAACGAGTGAGTTAAAAAGTTTACCGAACGTGTTGAATACTATACTTTTTCTACGACCGTTAGTTTTTGGGTACATTTTCGCAAAACAACACGAATTTACAAACGTCAAAATTCAAAGCGTGGGGAATATATGCTAGATCGGTGGGTGACTAGGTATTTTACAGACGGGATTAGAAAAATATAATAATCACATCGTTTAGTTCGTATACAAAGCGATTATACCTATTCAAATAGACAAAAAGCTGACGTGAGGTAGGAACTTTTGGGAAAACGTTACGCTTTTTTATAAAAAAGTACTGGCGAGGTCCCCGTTGTGATTATCTCTGCAGTTGTGGCAATGACTAATTTCCGAATGACCCAATAACGCTGGCGCTTTACCACCGGAATTATGGTCCGTCAAACTATATTTCTGCGCTTTTTTCTTGCAAAAGCCCCACCTGGTTAGAAAATATTTCGTCCCTTCGCTGTGTAAATTCATTAAAACGACTCACCTGGACACAATCAAGCATAAATCTTTCCTGTACTGCGACGTCGTAAGCGCGTACAGATACGGATTAGCACACGCGTTAAGAGGGTAAAAGAATACCAGTAATATCTTCGATTTGGTAATATTAATCAGAGGGAACCCAACCAGCGCGCACATTCCGAAAAACGCTATCGGTGCGTAAGTGGCAAAATCGATAAATATAAGGAGAGCCATTTTTTTGGCTATAGTCATTTCGCCCTTTTGACTCGCCCTGCGTGTTTCGTAGCCCAAACTGAAGTAAATTTGTGCATAGCAAAATACGATTATTCCCAAAGAAATGCCGTTGATCAGCAATATGCTGTATAGATAAGCTTTGTCTAATACTGATTTCACTTCCATAGGAAGACAAATGCTACAAATCAAAAAACTCATTAAAAACTTCAAATGACATAATACATGAAGACATAAAAAATGCCAAAAGCTTAAATAATTCTTAAAATTAAATCGTAATTCGAAGTAATAGATATTGATTATAATCTTAAACTTAAAAAAGATAAAATATTGGAAATCTAGATACATAAAATTCAACAGCGTCCAGAAAAACATTTTTTGGTGAACCGTTTTAAATTATAACCCTTACTTAGTATAAGATCTATTAAATTTCGAGAGATATTTTAATTTTACTTAGATTTTAAAAAGATAAGATAAAGAAAGATGAGAAAAAATAAGAATTGCTAATACGTAGTGGAGAAAAAAAAGGAACATTCTAATAAATTAATTTGCGTCAGTATGAACCGTGTGTTCAATTTATCTTGATAACATTTTAATAGGCTGTAAGTTTTTTGTTTTTAGGGATACTAAGATAAATAAAAACCCTACATCATATTGTTTTAAATAGAACACCCTGTATATTATACATGTGTTTAATAGAATATTTTATTCCGATTACAATGATGTAACGCACTTTATATTTTAGTACACTTGTTTTTGACAAATCGGCAAAAATAGGAAATTTTTATATAATTTCAAAGAGCGCCGTGACTGACTGCAGTGAAAATAATTATTTACAAATTAAAGTAGAACAAGAACACCAAAAATGAAAAGACACACTAAAGCAAAAAATTCTTTAACTTTTCTGAATACTGCTTTATGTGACCACCATTTTCCTGAACACATCTCTCATACATTCTAATTTTATGTCTTGCATTTCCGGATTGTCTCCTAACAGATTGATTGCCTCTGAAATCCCTTGCCGAGGTTCCACGACATTGCTGCCATATAATCAGCTCTGATATATTTAGGGGTAAATCTTCTATATATTGTTCTATTTGGTGCTCAAAGAATTGCAAATAATGATCACCAGTTAACTTTTGATCTATAAATATCATCATTAATAATCATACATTAATTGATTGGTACCCCTGGGTTTTTATTTCGTGTATTTGCCTAGGATTATTTAAATACCAATTTCGCGTATTTCCGCGTAACACTTTCTTGTCGTGAATGAACCTTCATTAGTCCATAAAATGTTTTTCAAAACATTGTTATTCTCATTATGGCTATTTAAAAAAATCCAACAAAACAACATCTTCCTTTAACATTGTTGTGCATTTAGTTTTTGAGTTTTACGAAATTTATACGCATAATATTTGTATTCTTTCAAAACTGAGTGGACTGTCTCTTATATATGTTTGCCTTATTTTCTTCATTTAGAACATTATGATTCTGGCATACCTTTTTAGCACTTACGTTACCGTTTTCTGCAAATTTCTTTGCCAGCCTTGGAAATATCTGTTTTGAAGGATTTCGGCGCTCTGGATAAAATCAAATATACTGATGAGGAGCTACGGTTGCAGTTTTATTATTCAAAAAGTATACTTGAAGCATATCACTCCTTTCACAGATGCAAAATTCGCGAAAAACTATTTCAACAATAATGACTTAGACAATATTTCAACCACCAAAGTTGTTTACTAATATATCAAATGTTTGTCAGTCAGGGCACTCTTTGAAATTATATAAAAATTTCCTATTTTTCCGATTCGTCGAAAACATGTATTAAATCATTGTAATCGAAATAAGATATTCTATTAAACACATACATAATATACAGGATGTACCATTTAAAAAAATAAGATGTAGGTAATTGTGTAAGAAAATTGATAGTGTTTTGTTTTATATGTCACTTGAAAAAAACTGCTCTAGTAACCCTACATTTTATTTTTTTGTTTACCCTGATATTTCTAATAACAAAAAAGTTACAGCCAATTAAAATGTTATCAAGATAAATAATTATAAATTGAACGCACATTACATTATTTCGGCTATTTGCCAGATTCTTCGCTGTATCCAATCATTTCAAATAATTTTAGTTTAAAATAATGTTGGTTATTTTGCAGATAGTACTTCAATTACTATAATACCTACGAATATATTTTATCTTTGCAAGTTGCAAGAAAATACAGCGGAGAAAAAAGGCAATGAAAATGAAAACGTTAAAATTAAGAGACAAAAACCTATCAACTTTATTAAGGATAAAAATAATTTGTAGCTTTTATTGTTTTCTGAATCTCCAATTGAGCTTTTTGAACATGGACACAGTTTATAAGAATCGACTTTCATACCTGGTGCTGCTATAGTTGCTAATGCCCAAAAGCGGAAAGCTAGCCATTAAAATAGAGTAGATCCATCCACAAAACATAATTTTAATAGCAGTTTTTAGCCTTATCCTCTTCGTCAAATCTATAGCGTATTTGATTGCAAACCATCTCTCCATGGTGACAATAGTCAGGGTAAATATTGACAAATGACCAGCAAAAACTGTCAAAAATCCGGCAAATTGACAACCGATACCTACAATACAATTGCAAGTTAGCAGAGGGCGAATATTATCCTAATAATTATGTAATAAATGGTAGGACATTCGAAATTCGAAGAACTATTTATTTCTATAGTTTGTAACATCAATAAAATCTATGTAGTACAAATAAAGAGCAAATTGAGGTGATTTTTTGATATCTTTACCAGTTTTTACCAAAAATTTCACAATCGGTGTATATTAATTTGACACTTTCTTTCCAATATATCTATATCATAGTATATTTTACAGAATGCCTGTAAAAATTATCGATTATCGATATAGTTATTAGATAACATAGTGGTCCTCTTACGTATAGATTAAAATGAGCTTTCGCACAAGCCCTTCAAATTTTACCCCACATTACTTTTTTGTCCAGAATATTTAACGAGACCTAGATATATTCAAAAAAGTATTTAACCATAAAAATGCAACATCTAAACTGAAAACTGTGGAATTGACCATCTGTCAATGGCCATGTTGGTTGTTGAACGCCGCTAGGTCTTATTACGCACATATTAAATAGCTTATCTTAATATTTATTATTAGCAATTATCAACATTAGGCATGGCTTCTATATATCTAGTTGTTATATAGTAAAACCAGATTGAAAATATAGGAATGCATGACATATCAAATAAAAATAGTTTTTCTTATGAGGTTCAGGTTCAAAAAGAGTTAAATGAAAGGGTTGAAGAGAAAACTAAAAGATGAACAATTAGCTGGAAGAAACTATTGTGAAAATTGTTGGATTTTTGAAAAAGCAGTATTATTTGCATCCGTGCAGAGTCTATGTGAGAATGCGTGCCTCCTACAAGTTTTCAAATTAAGCGAAACATTTATATAGACTGATTTACAGTGGATGATAGGTTAAACATTTGATATTTTAAATGGGGTACTCCTCCGTCCTCTTTTCTGATTATTTTTGGATAAGAGACTTGTTATACAGGGTGGTTTAAAAATTTCGCTTTTTACCGATTCGATAGGATTCCGAAATAAAAAGTGCGTTATCGTAGATAAGTCGGGAATTAAAACGTATTTTGAAATTCCTCTAACTAATGCATTTTATGGCAAGTTAAACATAAAAAGAATTTTTTCAGAATTACGACTGTCTTAGTAAGCGAGTATGTGCTAGTTGCTTACGAGGGAACATTTTCCCCACCAACCAGATCTTTAACACTATAGAAAGCACTGTTTTGGTTTCATTAATTTTTTTGTCAATAAGTTTGATGAAACATTTCATCAATCAACTAATAAATATTAGAAAATAAATATTATTTTTACATCATCGCCAAATCAATACAAAAATATTCTAAATTAATTTTTCCTGAAAGCCGTACATTCTCTAAAAGTGTTCTATTATGATAACAAAAAGAAGAATTATAGTTAGAAATATCACTTGACACTGACGTAGAAAATCGATACAATGCTAGTTTACGGCAACAAGACGTTTTATAATTTATAGTATGGTTATCATATATTGTTATTAGAGATAAAATCGTTACAAAATCTTGCCTAATTTTTTTGATAAGCACTAGAGAAAGCACGCAGTTTTAAACTAAGTAAATGAACTTATTATTTCATGTATTCCGAAAAACTTATTCTTACCATACTGCCAGTTATAAGCGAAGTTAAAATACTCTCCAACCGAATGATAGTCCATACTTCCGATAAGCAACAGATAAAGTCCCATACAAAAATCGGCAAATGCTAAATTGCAAACGAGAAACCTAGAAACGTTTATTTCGGTTTTGCTTAGCATTATCACTGCCACCACTGCAACGTTACCAACCACAGCTAATATTACAACCAGCCATACGGCGTTTCTCAACCAAGTAAAACCCATAATATCTTCGCATGGATTCAGGTCGTTCGGTTCCGGAATGCAATTTACGTTTTGTTTTCTAAAACAACCTAGAATCAATGTAAAATAATAAAGCAGGGAGAAACAGTATTTGCAATTGGTTAACGTTGAAAAGGTGAAACCAAAATATACAAGAAATGAATTACTTTTAAATCACACAGTTCGTTTTAAACAGCGTGCTCTACCACACAACCCTAGAAGACTGAGCAACCCGAAAAAAGTCTACTATTTTTATTTGTTATTGTTATTAAAAACATGTACTGAAAATTGAAAATAGAAAACCGCTAGAGCTGGCAACTGAATATATATTTTTTTTACACAATCTTTCGAAGTTAAAAATCAGAATAAGTTTCCCATTAGCTCCCTACACCTAAACTAAAATGGTAACGTAATGTAATGTGACGACTCGGGTATATGCTGGAAAATGCTGTGTTTAATACGAGCGCAGCACACTAACCAGTCAGTCGAAAAGGTAAACCGTGAGAAGGGCGGAAATAAAAATAGTCAACAAATATAAACAGAGGGGTTATATAAATTATTGGTAGTGTGTATCG
The DNA here is from genome assembly GCF_029955315.1 of Cylas formicarius. NCBI lineage: Eukaryota > Metazoa > Arthropoda > Insecta > Coleoptera > Brentidae > Cylas > Cylas formicarius. The sequence goes on along the minus strand of NW_026844214.1, from coordinate 8,386,384 downwards.
TGACTAGTGGTGTGTAAATAGCTACTTTCTTATATTCTAAGAAATTAATTTTAAGTTCAGTTAAGTTTTACGCAGACTAAATTCAATTCTTCGACAGTTTGTTTTATTAGTGGCGTGGTCAAGAAAATAAGAATTTATATAAAATTCTTTTTTGCTTAGCGAATGTGGCAAAAAGAAGATATGGGCGGAAACAATTATTGAGAAAGTTAATAGAAATACTTGGTTGAAGCCAAAACAGGTATGAAAAAATTAAAACTGTTCAGTTCAGAAAATAGGAAATTGCACATCTACTACTGGTTGAAGTTGGGTGAGGAATGAGATTGTGCCAAAATATTAGGATATTGATATTTTTGACTTTTAACGGTTTTTATTTTTAATTTTCAATACATTTTTTTGCATTGTGTACAAGAAATAAACCTTCGTTGATTGTATTTGAATTTTTATTTGTTTGTAATTACGTTCGGAATTATCAAAGGTTTTCTGCAAGGGAAATTCAGAACCGTAACATACTGTGGTAAAAGTAACTAACAATATGTTGTTTAGAAAGAGAAAAACTAAATTTTTAACTTTATTTTTTAAGATTTCACTTTTTCCTGTTAAAATTGTAATATAGCTCTTTCGTTAAAGCGAAACAAACTAAAAATGCTAAAAAGATAAGATAAAATAAAAAAAACTTTGTTTATAAACTTGACTTTCTAAACGATATATTGTTATTTATTATAAGAATGAGATACAGTGTCGTTTTTCGTTTCCCTTGGTCACACTGTTTCTGAAAGAATGCTGCTAACCTGAAGGTAATATTTCCACAAAATATGTCAATGGCGGTTTTGTTAATTTTGGTTGGTTGTGAATGAAAAACTCCTACGTCTTCATCAACCAAGCTATCTTCTTCTCTGGGTTTTTGGTGTCCAATAAATTGTCCCCGCAGTGGAGTAATGGCTAACTCTTTAACTTGTTTTTCGTGAACTCTATTGTATATAGCTTGAAGTGTACTGGATATTAACGGCGAAGTGAAATTTGTCAAATTTCGGTCATTTTCTCCTTGAGTAAATTTGCTGCAACATACATTAGAATATTTCCCAGTAATTCATTCTTATAATAAATAATTAAGTAAATTTATTATGGTCACTCTTTATAAAACATTGTACTTGGTTAAACTGGAAACGGGTCCTATGTTTAATTTAATACTAAATTAATTGATTACCTGAGTATTATTTTAGATTTTGGAAACCTTCACCTCAGTAACTATTACTACATTCCATAACAACCGAAAATAAAACTTGGAGCTTAAAAACTGCCACTATACTAGTGACACACTACTGACTGTATATACTTCTTTTAAAATTACTCTCACTTCTAACACTTTACTTTCACCTTCTAAATCTCTACTTTATATAATCTTCTTTTAAAACTACTTACTAATTTGTGTAGTCCGTCGACCTTTTTCTTTTTTTAAAATCGTTTACTTTGGCTTGCATGCAAAATTGTTGCATGGTCTCTTGGTATGCGGCATGCTTAGATGGACTGTGTTGTTGAGGATACTTAAACGCGCAGCAGTGGAAGTGATGAGTCAACTTAGCTACTCTTAAACCCTACAACAACAACTTCTGATCAGGAATAAGAATGCAGCTTATTATACAAGTATATTGTTTAGTGAAAACATTTAACGGACATTGGGTATACTTACTGACAAATCATAGAGACTTGGAACCGTTTGGAGAGAAGGAGTGTCCAATATTTTAAGCGTCTCGATAGCTTCTAGGCCTACGTACGGCAAATTCTTTATAGAGGTTTGAGACAAATCCCTAAAATACGCACATAAAACAAAAATGCACATTTAAAACAAATAATTCTGGTTAGTTTGTGCAGCTTATTTGTAAATATTTAAGATCTATATTATCATTACTTACAGCTCCCGAAGATTTTGCATTCCACTGAAAGCGTTATCTCCTAATTCGGTGAGTTTAGGATTAGCACGAATATGTCTAAAGCAAGAAAAGCAAAATAGCATTATCTGCGTTTTTCATTACGTTTAACTTACAGCCTTCCTATTTGAGATCCGTTAAAAGCGTAATCTTCAATTTTTACAATACTGTTGAAATTGATTGTCCTACAAAATGCGATGTACATTTATTAAGCCCATACGTTTAATTAAATTTACGGTTAGTTGTTTAAAATAAATTGTTAAATTGGTTAAACAACTAAAAAGGTCTTCATTTTATTTCATAATTCTAAACCAAATTCTTGTTACCATTTTTTATAAGCCGGAAGTTGAAGAAAAATGAATTAGAGAAAAAATTAATCGCAACCGTATTAAATTTACTTACACCTGGAGAGCTGATACTTTAATCGAGTTTGATTCAAGTTTTTCTATTTTATTGTGATCCAAGTCCCTGAAACAAGACCGAAGGAGTGAAAAATAAGGCCAGCGGTATATTCTATTTATTTTCTACTTCCTATTCGAAAATATGAACCGATCGAGTATGTAGAAGGTGTCAGCTTCTTTACATACGGTCACCAGTCACTTGAGAGATTTCCGCTACTTTAGTCAGCGCTTGGGAGTTATGAAATACTTTTGATATATTTTAGACACGGATGGTATTTTAACGTTTATCAGTTCTGATCGTAACGTGACATTTCGCTCAGTGAATGTATTTGTGCTGTTTTGCTCTAGCTCGTAGAAAAAGTATACTGCAACACGTTGATAAACTTGTTCACTTGTCCCCCGTACTCGTCACTAAAGTGGTGTTTATCAAACTTGTTATACTTTTATTAATATTTATTATTATTACTATTAGGTTGTACTGTTTTTTTATTTAAAAAGTAATAAAATTGAATTTCATAAAATACAACATTTTGTTTAAAATTTTACAATTTTAATAAAACGCGAAAAACATCAGGAAAGAATAAAAAACTGTAACCCATTTTCTGTGTGTATTGTATGTATTTTTTAGGTATATAATTAATTGTTATATTCATTTTCAAAATTCAAGTATCTATAGTACCTAGAAATTATGTCATTTTTTAAGTCCAAATTAGAATTTTTTTATGTTATACGATGTAATTTACTTTTGAAGTTGTTTTTCGTTGTTATTTTTTTTAATCATTGTCCATGCCAATTAAATTCCCTTAATATATATGTGGATGGATGTAAATATAATTCAATCAATCAAGAAGTACTTACAGCAAAAACATCGTGTTTTCTGGAGGCAAATGAATAAAGTCCGGAACATCATGTAGTCCAGTGTTTACAATTCTCCTGGAACATAAATACATAATTAGTTCCCTAATTTTCGTGTGTCATCCATCGTATTGTCTGTTGTCAAACTTTTGAAGAATGACGTTTAAAAAAAAAGCAAATATTATTACGACATGTGGCGTATCAATAGACAGCAATATATATAGGGGTGCACAATTAGATTTGAAAATTCAGTTCATTTATTGGCTTTCAAAAATAAAAACAACTGCTCGTAATTAGTTCGTCATACGATAAGCACGACAGGTTCAAGTGCGAATTGTATCAAATTTGTCGAAAAAACAACACTTAACCAGCTGCTTTTCAAAAATTTCTCACACAAAACGAAGTTATCTTATGTGACACAAAAATTAGTCTATCAGATTTCTTAAATTAAGTTACTTACAAAGTTTTAAAATTTGTAGAAGTAACGTCTTTCAACAGTCCGTGTAAAAATTTTAACTCTGGAGCATTGTATATGTAACTAAAAAAAAAAACAAAATTACAAAACTTGGAAAACATTGTGTAATAATTGCTTACATTGTGCGTAAATTCGGAATGTTAGCAAACGCTCCTTCCTCGATCACTCTAATATAGCGAAGACCTGATAAAGTCCTGCAAATAAAAAATTAATAACAATAGGTTTAGAACAACATCAAAACGAACACAACAGGTTGATATGGTTGTAGCAATTAATTTTTTCTAAGTTTTATCAAGTTTGGACTGCATAGCAGCACCAAGATTACCAACAAGGGCATTATTATTAAGATGGTTTTTCCGTAACCGGCAGTTTCTTGTTTTCACAGTTAAAAAGCGTTCGCCCTTGGAGATGTTATATGTGATTAATTGGGAATACATTTAAGCAAATACCACTTACACATCTTGCAATTTGTTTGCATATGCTTGGAAGGAGTTTCGCGTGAGAAATTTTAAATCGGAATCCGTAATAATTAGCTTATTGAGAGATGTGTTCAAAGTTCTCGGGATTTCAGTCAAATACTTCCCGTAACAGTGAACCTCATAATCTTCCTCGTGGGTAAATGTGTCACACTGGTAGGGGACTGTGGTTGTGTTTTCTTTGAACCCGTCCATAATATAACTCATCTCGCAACAAATTGGCTGTAGAACAAGCAGGCAAGGTATTATAAATACCATATATCGCATGACCTGCAACAAATAAATTACAAATAAAAAAAATCCACGTTAACAATTTGTTTTTTGGATTTGTATAAAAAGAATTAGACAATGACAAGATTTATATACATTTTAGTCAAACGTGGTATCTCGTCTCCCAGCGGTTTTTAATTGTAACAATGGCACCTTCTGAAACATATTAGGACAGTACTATTTCTAGTACAAGTATAAAATGGTAAAGTCTGTCTTGTGTTACGGAAATGAAATATGGACACTCAACGCTCAAATACGAAGTCGTTGCCTAAAAAAATTTTAACCGAAAACTTTTGGGAAAAGGAATACGTGAAAGACCATGTAAGGACGCAGGGTGAAGGGATTAGGGACTATTTCCTTGAAAATGATTATCTCAGTCAGACTTGTATTTGAATACAGGGTGCCTAGGATATTTACCTTAACCTGAGTTGACTCTTAGACTATATAATTATTCAATAAAATCCCTTTAGCGGCAAATTTCTTCATGCTTCTTCAGCGATGAAATAGGATAATGGGGATGCTTATTGGTCCCTCGCTCAACTGCGCCAAATACGTAATAATCAAGGGGATTAAGATCTGAGGAGCTAGGTGGCCATAACTTTGGGGTGATGTGGTCATAAAAATTGTTGGCCAACCAATATTGTGTCTTGTCTCTGATCTCGAGTTTATGCCTGTGCATATCGTAGGACTTGTAGCGGAGGTCTTCGTGGACAACTCGACGGATTAGACCCTCAGAGAGATGCCCTCGTGGACTTTGAAAGTATTTCGAGAAAGATCCCTTGCACATGTTGCCTCTTGCGCAGTGTCCGAACGATCCTCATTTGTTTTGGGTTTAGGCAACAGTTTGTACATCGCCAAGAGATGCTTCCAATTCACGACAAACCTTATTTACGAATGATCGGGCGTAGTTGAGAAAAATGGAGACTTCTAAATCGGTGCGTTTCGCGGATATAGCGACGATAACTGCCTGTCTCTTATATATTGTAAGTCAGGCAAGGCCCGATGATACTGCAGAAGTATCTGTTTGGAAAGCAGCTGACAGTTATCAAAGAAAACTGGATAACGAATATTGGGAAAAAGAGAACATACTTGACATAACGGTATAGTCTGTTCATAGATATAAGAAAGTGACCAATTGCTTTTGAATGGGATTATCCAAAGGTGGTCATTAACATACAATGCAAAAGATTATTACCTAAAGTTTCGGAATTTAAATTCAGGTAAATTTGTGGTCCGTAATAGAAAATAATTTTATACCTACCTGTGTTTAATATTCTTTGGTTTGGTATACTACTTAGTTTAAGTTTATTAGTAATCATTCTTATTTCGTGTGTAATACAGCGTGGGTTGACTCAACTGATAAATGTAAAACAAACGCGCCATCAAAAAGAGGTAAAAGAATAACTATTTTGAAGGCTGGCTCTAAAGATGGTTGGATTCCAAATGCACTTTCTCTGCCTGCGTAAAATATTAAAGATTCTTCGCTGGATTACCATGAAGACACCACCGCTGATTTATTTGAAAGTTGGTTTAAAAACAAACTAATTCCAAACATTCTTCCCAATAGCGTCATTGTAATGGACAATGCAAGTTATCACAGTAGACAGTTGACTAAAACCCCTTCCTCATGTGACACAAAAGCAACAATCCAAAATTACATGTATAATAACGGCATTTATTTTCACGAAGATTATACCAAAAAGCAATAAATTGAGGTTCTACAAAGTTTGAACCGACAAAAGCAATACGTCTGTGATAATTATGCATATTTGAACACGTTTGGCACCAACTGAAATCTATCATTCGTCGTAACAATGTTTTTCCCCGTGTTAACACCAATGTCCTCAAACTCATAGAAACCGAAGTTTTTAACATCCCTCCACAAAGTTGGGCAAATTCTGTTACACATATAGAAAAAGCAGAACAATCGTATATTCATATTGCAAATAATATAGAACAAATAATAATTAGAACAGGCGATGATATCGATAGTGATACTGATATATTATGTGAATAATTTTAAGTAATTTAAGTAGGTAATAAAAACAATTTGTAACTTTATTTTGGATTTAAACATAAATACATACATAAATAAATAAATATTGTTTAGTCTCTTTCCTCACAAAACCTCAAATAATTAAATTCTAAGCAAAGTACGGACCTGTTCGGCCATATTTCATTCTTACAGCTTGTCCGAGTCTTTCCTTAATTCGTATCAGTTAGTCACTTTCTTATATCTATGAACAGATTTTACCACCATTTATTATTAATGTAGACGAAGAATCATTTTCTGGTAGGAGTCGTTCCAATCTTGGTCCTGATCTAAATAATTTTATGGGAAATTATATTTTATACGGTATAGTATATTTTTTTAAATGTTCTGACCTATTGAAGTATACGTGGAAGCCATCTATTTTATTCTGTCTGGCATTTTATTGCCGACTATGCCATCACAAATCGTACCGACTATATCAATATTTTTCTGTTCAGCAATACTGTTTTAGTATTTAAATTACTTAAAAAATCGCATGTTTATTCCATATCTAAAACCTGACTACATAATAGACTTTTACGTCAAAAAATGAAATACAAGAATAACCAAAAGCGATATATTTCTAATTTTTACCCTTATGAAAATTTCGTTCTCTAGAATAAGTTTTTTGCAGATATTAATGCTCTAGACTTAAATAACAAACATTTTGCGCTACCTAACATGGAGTCCTTGTTTTATATTTGAAATGATAATTTAGAGTAATTATCACTCCCAAGTAAATAACCGTATTCAGTATTTGTTTTGTCCGTCACATGCATTAACTACATTTAAATTCGTAACTCAAATAGAAAAACTATTTACACGGGCATCGTCAAGAAAAAAAAAAAAATCTAATTTCGGCGTTGCGACTGATTTTTTCCAGTGCCATTAATAATTCTCAATCGAGACCAGAAACAATAAAAAAATAATTCGACCTATATTACTTTTATCGAAGTCGTAAAAGTGAAATAAATATTGGTAATGTTTATTGAACTAAATGCATATTTCCGCAGCTTCAAAATCCCGCATCAATAAAATTAAAATTATTGATATTTTAAGTGTTTGATTTTAACCAGGCAATGTGGCAAATTTTGAAATGCCATTAAGGCCAAGGCCATTTTAAATAGCAACAACGTGGTCGCCAGACCAATTCCCATATGCACTTGGCACCACGTTATCTAAAAATATGCTGTGGTACACTTCGTAGATGGATTGTATCAAAATCCATTTCTACACAATTCCAGGGGCACAAGTAGTATATGAAAAGTGTTCCACTGCCAACGTGTGCCAATGTGCTCCGCTTCTCTTCCTTGTTTTGACCTTCTCCAAAACTTATTATTTTTCCTATTTCTTTCGAAACTTTCCTAGGTATACCCTTATAAGCTCACGATTTTGTTACAGTTTCACTTATTAAAACACAAAAAAAGCGATTAGATTTTATCGAAAAACCCGTGACTCTATATCCATTATATGATTATTTTAGAATGTTTAATGTAGAACACAAATTAACCATAAAAAAGCTAATCTGCCTTTGACTAACAGTCGCACATACATTTTGGGTAAAAAATCATAAATATTGAAAAATCATGAAAAAGGTTTTTAGTGTCCAAATTTATACAATTTTACTAATTTAAAAGTAAATTTTTTCTCGAAATAATGCCATAAAAAATTTACGTATATAATTGGTTTTGATTCAAAGAAAACAATTACAAATGTGTGATTGTAGATATATTAACGGAGAAAGGAAGAAAGAAAATTTGATCATAACGTATAAAAATTTCATGGGTGACTTACTCCCAGTTATATTTAAACATTGTCGCAAATAGAATGAAATGTAAATGTGGCCACACATAATTTTCAAAGTAACTATCTAAATGAAACCCGGCCAACAATTTTATTTTCACTAAATAACAAAGAAAACGAGAACGCTAAAATTAATTTTATGGTTTATGAGTTAACGCTTAATTAAAATAGGTTTCATTCAAATTAAACGTTTTTCCACCACTTGATGGGGATGTTTATTAAGGTCGTACGTGTGTAATGAAAGTTTGTTCGCGTGGGTGTATAAACATGTAATGCAGTTAATTAAGCAGACTGTGCTGATAGCGACACATTGGTTATTATTATGAAGCGCCATTAAACAAATGTGTTTAAAAATGAACGATATGACAATACATGGTATATTAACAGAAACAATGCAGCTGTATATAAACTCAGTAGCAGGCAATTAAGATAACATACCTAAATTAAGAATCAAATTGCTCAAAAGCTGTAGGTGTCTAGTATGTGGTGAGTTTATTAAATGGTCAGACCTTCATAAAAAAAATGTCATCAAAGCCAATTGAGGTTAAACTATAGTGGATAACCCTTAATCTTTATAACCAACACCTCAATAAATGTCTATTCATTCAGATTTAGGCAAGAAGGCGTTTGAGAATCGATTACATGTAGTTCTACGGAGAGAAGTTAATATGATAAATGGTTATTAATTTTAACGTAAAATTTTTAGACTGTATATCAAAAACAATTTCACAAAAATAAACATTTTTCAAAATCCCACACGATTCTCAATCAAAATAAAAAATAATACAAAGGGTTGTCTATTCCATTAGATGGCGATAGCTTTTTGACTTGGCATTGGCTCCGCGTTCTATGTAAAAGTTTATATAAGAAATGGTTATCGGCTGCTCGATAAGTTAGTAATTAGAAAAGACACAGAGGGTACCTTCATATGCATTTTTTAAAGACCCAATATCTCAAGAGAAATGTAGTTTCTGCTATTTAACAAAGTGGTAGCACACTATTGCTAAAATCAAACATTTTTATCTTTAAATATAGGTTAAAGTGTGGACATTTTAACTTTTATGTTATTTCAATATTACAATACATTTTTAATATCTTTGATCTTTTAATATCTTTGAAAGCAAATTGTTTAAAACAATATTTTCAAATAAGTATATTCGAAATAGCCAACCTTACCAATGTACTTCTTCTTCTTAATGTTTAATGGATGTTTCTATTTAAGTATAACTATTTTAAATCTAGTTTAGTCGAATTTGCCAATCTGTCACACTGTATGTTTAAGAGGAACCATTTTAAAGCCCGATCCCGACGTGTTTAGTTTTGTCTCTTTTTTGAGTTTTACTATTTTAAATGGATAATAATTTATAGACGGTGTAAATCTTATTAAGCCGCAAACTTCGTGAGTTATTTATATTCGCAGCCTCGAAAACCAAAACATTTACTTATTTACACAAATCCAAAACTTTATCTATATAAGAGGCGATTTTCGAAATGTTTTTTAAAGCTTCGTTTTGATTCTAGTATATAACAGCTTGGGGAAATATGGGCTTACATAAACGAGGCACACTTGTAGTTATAATTATTATATAATGCTTGAGATGTTTGGGTTGAGGTTGTTCAATAACAGCAAAATCATTAAAATTTTAATTCAACTTTTCGTGCACAATGCGGTTCTTATTCAAGATTCTAAAATACATACAAATATTACATACATTAAATATATTTTGGGCAAACTAAACAAAATGTTGAATATACTTTTTTTTAACTTTTTTACTTTTTAATGTCACAAACAGTCACAAACAAAAAACAGATATACTAAAAATCATGTTAATCATATTCTTAATATTTTTCATTTTAAATTACAATTCACTATTGAAATTGAAAAAGATAAAATAATAAGTTTTCTTAACTTTAATAAGAAATTTTAATAATAATAACATAAAAACAAAATTGCATACAAAAGGTACATCTCCAGGAAGTTATCTAAATTATAATTCTAATCGTGCTCTAAAATTTCCTCTTCTTCTTCAGAATATGTGGCAGAAATGTTATCAAAAATCAAACAAAATTTAAAATCATTTCTCTGAAAATAATATTAATTAGGAAAATCTTGCAATGCCATACATAAATAATTTAACTGAAAACATAAAACATATTCTCTCTAAATATGATATCACGCTTTGCCACAAATCTTACAAATTAATAATATCAATTTTTACTCCATTGAAAAGTAAAATTCCAGCTACATTACTGGCAGTTCTTTCATATTTGTATTTTCTTTAAAAATTTATTAAAAATATCACTAAGTTATGCAAATATTTTTAGATAAAATATTTCATATTTGTGTGTATTTTAGATTCTTAACAAAGATTTAAAACATTTAAAGAATTTTTATTATTAAAAAACCTTATCCCAACAACAACCATGGATAAAGAGAACATTAAATTAAACTGTTATTAATATTATATTTAGTTAGGACTAGTACTAGATTTCATCTTTATTGATAACAAATAAATCGGCGTTTGAGTTAAAGATATTAAGATATAATATTAATTATAGACTCAGATTGTTAAATACTACTTAATGTCCATTATGATCCAAACCAGGGGATGCTGGGAATGCCAATCGGTTATAGGCTTTTTGAGAAAAGTGCTGAATCTCAACTTTGTGCAATAAAATTAGTTTTTGGTCACTATTGTAAATCTGATACTAATAACTAAGCTTTCTTGTCATTTTTGACCACATACCATCTTACCTGATATATTGCTTAGGGCACTTATAAGTATATTTGTTCAGTTTAAGGCATCAGGATTTGCTGCTAAGCGGTAATGTTCACGTTTTTTTAAGATAAGTAATAAAATAGTGATGATGAAGAACGTACTTCATTATCATTTAATTTCTGTATAGTGTTTATTTAAAAAATGAGGATAGAATTTGCCTGATCCTACCAAGACGCCTTTGATACACCATTTTCACCATGTTGGTGAATTGATAACTACAGACAAAACTCATAAATTGACCTAAACTGGATAAAGAGGATTTTAATATGAAACACCAAACAATTAAAGTGGCTTAAGTCTATGTTGGGTCACCATTTAGTCTTTTTGCATCTCTTTGCTACAACTTTCAAAAGTTGACTATTAATTACAGAAAAATTGCATTGCACCTATACCTATCCAAGTCATCAAGGCCATTTTTTTTAATATGGATTAAAAATATTGATTTATTTGTGTTTTCACAAATAACTAAAACGTTTTGAATTCATGTTTAAAATATTAATGAAAATTTCCCGAATATTTCCGGAACTGCTAGGAGTCTTTTAACTTTAAGAAGAATGTTATTAAGTACAAAAATACCTCGAATTTCATAGCAGCTCTACTAATCTGAAACCCTAATACTCTGCAGAATTATACCAATGAACAGAATAGAAAAAAAGTTCGTATTAAAGCATGGCCAATAAATATATCATATTATATTCATAGAAACGTGAGAAATGACATTTTTTTTATACTAGCGTTTTTCCATAAGCGAAGGAGATAAGTTAATTTTTATTAGTTTGATCTACAATAAGGTCTGCCTGCTAACTTTATCAGTGCTGACGTATTCGGGTTACTTAAAAGACCATACTCAGATATATTGTGTTTTAAATGGACACACTTTTCAGCATTATCGAATAAAATATATTGTCAAACTTCAATTCACTTTTATTCGATCTACATCAAGTATTACATTAAATTTACTTTTCTTTGTCCTTCGTTGAGAACGTCCTTGAACTTTACAAGCATATATGTAATTTTGTGATAAAATTTAAGTATTATCTAAAAGTTTGTTTATAAACTTAATCGGTTATAGGTAAGATTAATTACTTATTTATAAACTCTGATATGCGATTTATGTATTAATATTTACCTCGCACATTTGGGACTTGGAACCACAAATCAATCCAATTGACTAACGCAATAAAAACACTTTACGAGAAAATTGTTGGTAGTTATATTTATAAAACATTCCGTTAGTATCTTGACTGATAAAGGTAGATTAATTAAATTAAGATAAATTTGTTGTGCGACAAATGCTCGATATAGCAGAGATTTGTCAAGTTCAGCTCGAATTTAAATCATATCTGGTACCTGGTGCTATATTCCAAAAAAATAAAAAAGTTACGAAATATCAGACATAGTTTATCTAAACTCATCGCGTAGAACCTATGTAAGGGAAACCTATCTTGTTTTTCCAATTTACGGTAGGCTGCACGTATACAATACAGTAGAACCCCGATTATCCGTGCGCGCTTTATCCGGGCTGCGGCTTTTTCGGGCGCCGCACACTGGGGCCAATGACCTCCAAACTTGGCATAAAGTAAATATATGAAATATCAATAAGAAAATCGCCATATTGTTATTCGTATTCCTAATATATATATATATGCCTACAATAAAACAAACATCTTAGGCCAATAGCGCGCTATATCTACTTGCCACGCTCAGTCAAAAGTAGTTTGCCGTGAAAAAAAACTCTTTAAATGTATACTTTTTTATGATGGAGCCGTCTAGTTCAGGTGAGTACTATAATTTGCAGTGTTAATAATTTTGTTGCAAATATTAATAGTTTTAAAAATAAAATTGTAATTATTTAATGTGAGGAGGCTGATACTTATCGATTTCCCAAGAAACGGTTAGAGGTTTAGTTTGGTTCCAAGTTCGTTCAAACTTTCATTTTGGTGTGGCTATAATCTATACTATCTAGACAATTAAGGCAAACTTTAAAATGTTGCAACCTTTTTGCACTTTTGTTTAAAATAACCATTTAAATAGGCAAAGTCAGTGCTTCTGAAAAGTACATATTTTCGTACGGATAAAAACCTCAATGTTTATTGCTTTTATTACTTGCAGGTGCGAGCTCAGCTGTTATTTTCATTGTTCGGAGGGAACTTTACAATATTTTAAAAAGTTCTGAAAAGAGAAACGTAGAAGAAAAGTTTAATTTTTTGATAGAGAAAGGATAAAATGTCCTGAGGAGAATCTTAAAGAACTTGATCAAAGATTGTCGCATTTTAAGTCACAATTTAAGAGCAGATGGATGAAAGCGGGCAGGGTGGAGGATAAATTTGTAAAAAATAATCAACATTGGTTGGATACTTCTATTTCTTTTCTAAATTATGCAATAAAAACACCAGAACAAATGGGTCGCCCAAAAATCCACTCGAGGAATTGAAGTATGCAACCCAGATGACTTTAAGGGTAGCGAGACAAATACAGGCCTCAAAATTAATGCAGGACATGTCAATTTCTCCAAAACGGGCAAGTAAATATAGAAAGGCGTTCATGAAGATGGAAGAAAGTAAATGTCGTCTAATATCAGGTGAAGATGCTCTAGCTTTATTGGTGGACGCCAAGTTGTCAAGACACCAGTGTTGCTTAGTTAGAAAGTGCGACCCCGAAAAATTTCCTTCTTATAAAGTTGTGCAAGCAGAAAAGAAAAAATGCTATCCAAATCAGGAGCACATAAAAGTAACTGAGGTATCAGCAAAAGTTCAGTTACAAGCTTTGCTCAACCATACTGCAGAACGCCTATTGATAACTATACAAGGTAATATCAATTTACTCAATGACGAACAACTAAAAAAGCTTTGTTTAATTACGAAGTGGGGTTTCGATGGAAGCTCAGGTCATAGTTCTTATAAGCAGGCGTTTCATGGATCTGAATCGAGTGATTCAGCTGTTTTTATAACATAGTAAGAACCCATTAGTGATCTGGCAGAATTCTTGTCCATCATCCACACGATACTGTAGACCTGTGAAAATTGAATTCATTAAGGAATCAACGCAAGTGTCTTTAGCTGAAAAAAGTAGAGTGGATAAAGAAATAGATACACTAAACAGCACTGATTTATCTCTCAGGGGCAAATCAATTTTAGTCGCTCATAGGCTTACTTTAGCAATGATCGATGGCAAAGTATGTAACGCCCTACACAACAATGCTATATTTGCGGAGCAAGATCGCAAGAATTCAATTCAATTGACAAAATGGTAAACAGAGAAATAAAAACAGAAAACCTGCAATTCGGGATATCAGTATTACACGGTTGGATCCGTTTTTTTGAATCTATTACATTTATCATATAAACTTCCAATTGAAAAGTGGCAAGCCCGCGGAAATGCCCCCCACAGTCCACAAATTCCTCATTCATGGGCCCGAAATAATAGCCCATGCTTTACTATCCATTGGCCAATTAACCGAAGAGGCTCGAGAAGCGCGAACCAAGGATTTTAAAAGATATAGAGAACACTATTCCCAAAAATGTAGCCGTAAAAAATCCAATGAGGATCCTGTAATAGCAAGCAAGAGGAAGATATTGACAAAAAAACATCAACGTTTGCCAAGGGAAGCTCTGGATTTACTAGTATCTACACCCCCACCTGATAATGAAGATCTTGACAACGAAGAACCATTGGACTCAGACAATGATGCTGATAGTGATGACATCTACCCGTCTTCCAGCAATGATAATGATGATAGTGATGATTATGATGACTAATAATTATTATATTCATGATTTTAATGATAATAGTGATGATTATGATGACTAATAATAATTATTATATTCATGATTTCAATATTAACAGTATATTTTGAGCCACATTATTATGACACAAAGTTTACAAAAAAATATACCCATTTTTTTTAAATATGTGCACTATTATTATAGATTTTGGAATAACATTTCTTTTTATAGGCAACTTTTTTATATGAAATTAGTCATTTTTTAAATATTTACTACGTTTGAGAATTTATGCCAAGTTTTGAGCTCTCCTGCCCCAGTGTGGCCGTTTTAAATTTATCAGAGGTTGGCAGCGCATGGACGCTGCATGCACTGTGTCGTTCTTTTCGGGGAATCCCTAATTTATGTCGGAGAATCCATGTTTTAACCTATTATATTTGCCGACTGCTGATCGACCGGCTCGTTAGTTTGGATTAGTTAGTTAAACGTAAACAGAGACACAAAATGGAACGTACCGGTGCTATGCGTAAACGCAATGTTTTAAATATTGAGCAAAAAATGGAAATTTTAAGGCAATTTGAAAATAACATAAGTGTTTTTGTGTTGACTAAAAAGTATAACATTGGAAAACAAACAGTTCGTGACACTGTAAAGAGAAAAGCCAAATTACAGAACTTTGTAGCTAAAGCAGATAGTGCTAAAGCTATTTCTGATCGAAAATCACTAAAACGGTCTACTTTTCGACAACTTGATGATGGTATGAACAGGTGGTTCTTGCAGAAGAGATCGGAAGAGTTTCACCAGCAATGCAAGGCAACTTCGGTATCTTCTGGTTGGCTTTACAGATTTAAAAAACGCCATCGAATACGAGAATTGCCTGTTCAAAGGGAGAAATTAAGTGCTGATGACGTTGCTATGGTAGAATTTTGCTATGATTTTAAAAATCTTTTGACGGAGCACGACCTAAAACCTGAGCCAGTGTATAATGGGGACGAAACTGGACTTTGTTGGAAAGCAATAAGAGGAAGAACACTTGCTGCAGGCTCAGAAACTAGTGCACCAGGTTAGCTTTACATACAAACACATATTTTGTTTGATGTTTTTTAATTTTTTTTAGGTTTCAAAGCAAGCAAAGACCATTTAACAGTTTTGTGCTGTGCCAATGCCTCAGGAACGCATAAGCTCAGGTCAGCTGTTATCCAAATCCAAAAATCCGACGGCTTTTAAAAATATAAAAACACTGCCCGTTTATTATTATAATAAGGTAATAATAATTATTATAATAAGGCAGCGTGGATGGATAGAGTAATTTTTAAACAGTGTTTTTTTTTTAATTTATACCCCAACTTCGAGCTCATCAAAAAGAAAATCTTCCACCAAAGGGTGTACTGTTACTGGACAATGCTCCATCGCATCCTAGTGTAGAGCAACTTAAGTCAGAAGATGGAAACATATTCATATATTGCCCAGCCAATGGACCAAGGGGTTATAAAGACAATGAAAAGGCTTTATAGAAAAGATCTTATGCTTCAACTTTTGGAAGAACGTGACATTGTGGAATTTTGGAAACGTCTAAAGTTGAAAGAGGCTCGTGCTTGGAATGGAGTAAAGGCAACCAACATTAAAAAATCATTTTATAAAATAATAACCTTAATAGATACAGAGAATGAAGACGTTATTGGAGATAATAATCAGTTAAATGAAGGTGCGCTATCGGTCGAAAACATAGCATCTATAGCCTTGCAAGTAAATGGTTTGGAAGAAATAGACAATAAGACAATAAAGAAATAAATAAATACAGGAGAAGGAAGCAGGGTATCAGATCATAAATGACGATAACGTAATTAACAAGACTTCTGAAGAAAGTTCTGAAAAAAGTAGTGACGATGAGAATAATTATTGCGAACTTATTCAATATTTTGAAGACCAGCCTGGAATTAATGACATTCATGTACTTCAGCTTTAAGTGATTTTGTATACATTTTGTATACATTTTGTATATACTATATTTTATTTTTTGTTACATGTATGTTGTATCTTCTATTACGTTTGTTCTCTTTGTTTGACACATGTATTTATCTAAATAAATTTAAAAAAATAATACAAAAAAAAACTTTGAATTATACGTGTTTTCGATTATCCGGCGAAGGCTCGGTCCCGGCTGGCCCGCATAATCAAGGTTCTACTGTTTTTTTCAGTTTTTCTTTGATGTTTTTTAACCCAGTTTGGGGTTTAACAAGATCCGAAATGTTCACAGTTTCTGTGCAGACGTTTCGACTCTTTAGTAAAACACGTCAAGGACTCTAAAAATGGTTATGCAAAAACTTATATAGGAGAAAAATTTAGAGCATAAAGTAAATAAATAAAATAAATAGAATAGTGATGGACGCGCTAAATACACAATTAGTTTAACCTCACATATCGCAACCGTTAAATCAATTCAATCAAAACAAAAAGACGCCATAAAAATGATAGATGAGAACTAAAAATTTAACATACGCCATCATTTAATTTATTAAAATTTATCAAACGTATAGTTATTAGATAGTCAAGTTCCGATTGGGACAATTTCCATATATAAGGAAACTTTCAGCTCGCAAAACCAAAAATAAGGTTGTTTAGTAATGTGAACTAGAGAAGAATGCACCAATATGGTTTAAACAGACACGTAACTTAAGAGACTCAACTTAGGAGGAACACGACCCGGAAAAACGCCCGTAAATGGAAAACCACTGCTCCGAATGTTTCAAAAAACACTAAAGGAAATATTTGCTACAGCCTTTACAAACGACGGATTTCCAGTTGGTTTTATATTTTATAACTCTTTGTGGTAGCATATAACATTGCAGTAATGACCGGCCCTAAACAGAAATAAAGAATAAAAATAATCTTTGTGCTTATTTTAAAATTTGTTTTACAGAAGAAGTGTTCTACAGCGAACTTCGTTGATCTGATACGGCAAGACTATATATATTATTAAACTTGTTATAATTACATTATACCGAAAATGGTTATTTTAAATGGAACAACTATCAAAACTTACGTTTGTACATTAGTTAATAATTCGATAATTACTAATGCAAAATAAATGCAATTGAAACGAAAAAAAATCTCGTTTTTGCGACGAAAATGATCATTTATAATTCAATATTAGTTTAACTTGAATTGATTTTTTTCTTAATCAAAGATAAAAAGAGCAAACAGGTTTATTGTCAAAAGAAAATTAATTATCTTCACTTGGAGTTAACACCATAAAAATCGGGATAATAATGTAAAAGCGCTATTAGAAATTAGCTCGCATGTTTTTTGATTCAACCAATTCGAACTATGTCCAGTTAAAATAAAGTAGAGGGGTAGAGTAAGATGTGTGTATACAAGATATGTTAAACACATCTTCCCTTCGCCCACCATGACTTCCCCAGTCAAAATTTTGTACAGAATCTCATTTTCTTATTTGCATTAGTTGTGCCGTCTAGCAGCTGTTCTAGAAACTAAAAATAATTGATGACCTTTTTGATAATATGGTATAGTCGGTCACAATCGGCAATAAAACTCGCGTCCGATAGGCATTAAAGGACATAACATTAGGGACGGACTCTTAGAGGTTTTGGTAATAATATATTTTTTTTGTTTATTTAGGTGGGTAGAATCTTATTAAATTACACTAAGAAGAAACAATGACATTAAATATATACAACATATGGCTAGAAATATCTATACATAATTACATTCTTATTCTAAATGTTTAAATCTAATTCAGTTTCAGTATCAGAGTCGTAATTGACACTAATTATAATAGGATTTATGTTGTTTTGTAAAAAAATTTAAGAATCCTCAATTTTTATAATATGCTGCACTGCAAATTTCCAATAGTTTCGATTTTTAGTAACTGAATTCAAAATAAATATCATATACTAACAAATATTTCTGGATTTCAATTTTTGAACTTGATGAGGCCTATGCTTTGCGTAGCAGACGGCTGTGGTAGCTTGCCTTATCCATGACAATAACATTGTTCGGAATAAGCTTTAAAAAATTAAATGATTGTTTTAAAACCAATTTTCAAAAAGTTCGGAATCGGATAATAATTGTCGGGTGTATCGAACCATGTTTCATCACGGTATAATATGGATCTTTTAATTTCTTGAAGATATTGAACTGAGGTGACTTTTACTTGATGAAAATCCATTTATCAAAATAAATAAGAACTAAAAGTACCGATTTTCGCGAAATTATATATTATGACATGACAATTGTTTCGACAACACCGTATCTTTATCATTTGATAAAGACAACACCGTGTCTTTATCATTTGATAAAGACACGGTGTTGTCGAAACAATTGTCATGTCATAATATATAATTTCGTGAAAATCTGAACTTTTAGTTCTTATTTATTTTGATAAATGGATTTTCATCAAGTAAAAGCCACCTCAGTTCAATTATACATTATAAACCTTATGTTTGAAATAAAATTGCATTAAGGAGCCATTGAAACTTTGTTATCATTCTGCTGGGTCGTGTTCGAAATTTATGGCATGCTGGGAAACATTTTAAAACTTTGTTTGTTTATTTTATTTATTGTCTTTACAGGAAAAGGTAGCTCAGCAGCTGGCTTAACAGCATCAGTGCTGCGTGATCCTGCTTCTCGTAGCTTTATTGTTGAAGGAGGAGCTATGGTTTTGGCAGTTCAATTTTTGAAAGAAGCTGAAATTGGTTTCTTGGCTATTTGGTATTCTTGAAGATAATTAAATCTACTAGTGCGTAATGTGTAATTCCATTACTATTTGCCTCTTGTCTATTTTGTGGTTCTTAAACCTC
This sequence comes from Cylas formicarius, assembly GCF_029955315.1. NCBI lineage: Eukaryota > Metazoa > Arthropoda > Insecta > Coleoptera > Brentidae > Cylas > Cylas formicarius. The sequence continues at coordinate 8,366,825 of NW_026844214.1, read as the reverse complement.
ATTTTACAAACAACTCTTTGGAGGGTGGCACGGCTTATATTTATACCGGTTTCATCTTCTTCTAGTTTCTTTTTCAGTTTATCCAAGGTATTAACAAATTCGCTTTGATAAAGACAATATTAGGTACTGATCACTATTGTCTATATGATGATTTTGAAAATCAATACATTTTTTACAAGCTGTTTTGTATTAAGCGACAAATGATTTCGACGGGCCATTATATATTCTCGTAAAGTACCTTTTTTGAAACGCACAGTAAAAACGATTATTTTACACTGCCACAAATCTTCAACACTCAAGGAATATATCAGAAAGAAAGAAATATACCTGGCCCACCCCTGCATTGACACTCAAGTAAGAATACCTCTTTTTGTTAATGGCTTTACCCAGCAACAAATAAAATCTTTAAAGTGGGAAGTGTCCGTCGAAAGTCAACACGATGAAGATTGAGACAGACTATACGACAACTTTGTCTCCGGTCAACTTCCAAACGATCCAATGTCACAGAGTTATTGTGTCAACTGTCAAATCCACTTGTTGTAGAATTAGTACAAAAAATAATTGCATTGTGTATGGGCTGTAGGACACTCAATTTTCTGAAATTCTGCTCGAAAAGTTCGACGCAATTTACACTCGCATAATGGATACCATATAGCTAATAGATATATAATTATCTCGTTTTCGATAGGTTGTGTGTGTGGAGATCGCTGTTTAGAAAGAAAATGGAGCTACGTGCGGGTTAGTGAGTGAAATTTAGAGGCAAAGGCAATATATTATAGCATTTTTGTATGGTAGGATCAAAAAAAGTGTGTGTTTTTCATACGTAAATCTTAAGGTTTTTTTTAATAATTTGAGTTCTGTCGAAACGTATTCTAATTTTAATTTCTCAAATATAGACAGCGTTAATCGGGGCAATTTACAGTAAAGTGTAACAGTATTATAAATATCTAATTATAAAAACTTCCCGTCTTATATGGCAAAAAATTCATCTTAATCTATTGACAACTTTAACTGGCAATAACTTGATTAAAATTTAAATGGAACCTTATATTTTTTTAATTTAATATTTAAAAATTTTATTGTATTTGCTTGCTTATAGAAATTGGAAATATCAGATAATTTTTTTGTAATAAAAACTTCGTGTATTATTTAAAAATCTTCTTAAACATTAGAACAACTATAATATCATTCCATATCGCATTGAGAATGATTGGATGCTTTCAGGAGCTTTTAAAAACTGACGGTATTTTGATGTTCTCAAGTTCCATAGACAAAACTATTATATGTCAGTTCTGATGATCACGTCTCTCGTCATGCAGTGATTTTACAAAAAGTATACAACATATATTCGGTTACGAAACAAATTTTTGTATGAACTCGTTCGTCCAAAACTGTAGTTCCCTGTTCGTTCTCGTTTACCGAATCATGTACCTCTTTGTGGTCATTCTGAATGTTTAGCCGGTTAAAAAAAAACAGGACAGAAAACGAAAAAGGCTCCCACAAATAAAAGGGTAGACGGGAAAAAGGTAAAGTACAATACACTGACCAGACATGTGTATACGCAAGCGATTAATTTAAATAACTTCTTCCAGAAACCAAAGCCACCTAAACTAAAATCCAAGAATGGAAAAAATAATCATCGCGCTTCCAACAACACCAGATAATATGTGTGTTAGAGATCCTTTCAAGCCTATAGTCCCCAAGTTTAGGGTTAGCAATCGTTTCAAGAAAATAATATTTAAGTGTTATATATGTATATATAAAGAAAAATTAATTAATTTTCAAGTTATTATCTATGTTATTGTTTATAGTATAGTATACTAGTTACGGCATCAGTTCGTTGTTAAACATGCCACGAATTGGTATTTTTACTATTAGTCTTAATAATAGAATTTGCACCTATGAAAAACTCAATGCAGTTATAAAATACTTCACATCAAAACCTCACCAAATGGACTACAAATTTTTGACCACCTTGTATAAGATGGAAAGCCGTTTATAACGTCTTTACTGTAGATTTCGATTGCACACTTTAAATACTTCTTACGTAAATGAGAAATTAAAATTGGATTACATTTTGACAATTTTTTTTTATCTTAAGGTTTAGATATGGTAAACGCCATTCAAATATACACTTATTTTTATCATAAAATACAAAATGCCTTTCGAGCAACCTGTATAGTATTTAAGTAATTTTAAAAAGTTACTAGTTAACAGAACTTTACACATCCCAAAAATAAAATATTTTGAAAACCTTGTATTTTACGCACAATATTCCATGCCGCATAGCATATAAAATCCGTAAACTAAGAAAAAGAATTCCTCCTGGGTGCTTTAAATAATTAAAGTTTACCGAGAACATTTACTGAGATAACCTTCGCGAACGAACTTTATTTTATTTCAGACTCATTCGTAACTCATTTAACGAACAAAGGAACACTAGAAACTTAGAGCGTAGTAAAAGGAGATTGCATGATTGCATTGGATGTCCGGATGCGGTTAAATTTTTTTTAAGTAGGATATTTTTTTACCTATTCATTTGCGAGCTTCACATATAAAAGTTCGTGTAAACATTTTATCCGCCACAGCAAAGTATATTGATTTTCTTGTTATCATAAATGCACAGTTTATTTCAGGAGCTATTTTTAAACAAAAATTATATAATATGACTGAAAACGTGGATACGTATCCGTTTCAGGGGAAGCAAATGAGTACGTCAACAAACATTTGAAGAATAAGAGAAACTTTAATTGAATATGGCAAAAAAGTGTAATCCTAATGCAGATAGCAATTTTGTCAGAAAAAATACAAAATTTACATGGTTGCTGAGAGATTCTTTCTGCAATAACCAGTCTTTCGCGCATTTGTGGTTATAGAATACAAAGTATTTGTCAAGATGAATGTTAGCTATATCATATCCAGACACAGCGGCGGCAAAGTCAGTGGATAAGTTGAAAGGTTTTTGTCATTGACAAACAGTTTTTGCTGGTACAGCCAAAGAGCAAAAAAACAAAGACCAGCAATGGATTAAGTCTTTGTGTGTGGGATGCTTTTGGCTGAAATGTTAAACTTACTAATAATGGAATAAGTTTGATAAATGACACTAAAAGAGTAACTGAAAAACAGAACGAATTTATTCACTAAGTGACTTGTAACAAGACCATCAAAATTGGCAACGGTAAGAGCAACATTGCTAAAATCTACTGAAAACATCCGATCGCTTCCAAACCCGTGACTAAAGCACCGCAAACGTCCGACCGTTGTTAACGATGCTTTGCGTATGCCTGATCAGTGCATAACTGGGAATTTTAGAATAGAAAATAAAAAAAGTTTTTCATATCAAAAAATATTTTTTCTACTCTCTCCTCTAAAATACTCAATTATGCAATTATCAAGCGCGAGGAAAGCATCATGTTAGGACGTCAGCTTCGTTACCCACAGTTTAATGATAATTAATACTATATTATGCAACAAGTGCGGTAAACGGCATTTGACTAACAAGTTTACTTGACACGAGCGGAGCGAGTTTTTAATAAACGAGTGAGTTAAAAAGTTTACCGAACGTGGTGCTTAATACACTTTTTCTACTCTCCTCTGTAAAATACCTAATTACCCACCGATCTAGAATGCGGGAAGCGTCACTTTACCACGTCAGTTTCGTTTCCCATGAATCCGAGCCACTTCGAACATTTCGGGGATTTTACCGCACGGATTTGGAAGCAATCGGATGTTTTCGGAGATATTTCCCACGCTTTGAATTTTGACGTTTGTCAATTCTGACGGTCATGTCAGTGAATGCATTCGTGTTGTTTTGCGACAATGTACCCAAAAACTAACGGTCGTAGAAAAAGTATACTAGTATACTATGCAACACGTTCGGTAAACTTTTTAACTCACTCGTTTATTAAAAACTCGCTCCGCTGCGCTTCAAATAAACTCGTAAGTCAAATGCCGTTTACTGCACTTGTTGCATACTATATTTTCAAAATTCAAAGCGTGAGAAATATCTCCGAAAACATCCGATTACTCCCAAATCCGTGCGGTAAATTCCCGGAAATGTCCGAAGTCACTCGGATTCGTGGGAAACGAAACTGACGTGGTAAAGTGACGCTTCCCGCACGCTAGGTCGGTGGGTAAACAATATACCAAACGCAAAGGAAATCGACGTTAAAAAAGGAAAATACACCGGATTCTAATACAAATTGCAACTAATACATTAAAGTATTAAAAAAGCAGTGTTTTTTAAAGACTACAGAAAAATATCTTCTACAGAGTAACAATTTCTTTAAAGTTTCTTTCAAGATTTTTAGTTTTGCTATTGTTTTACAACATTTCTTGTTATTCTTTCAGTTGTAGTTAAACGATAAATTGAATAATTTACATTAAGGATTCTGGTATTATTCTGTGTACGAACTCTTTTGGACGAAAATTATGGTATTTTGTAAAGTATACAGTATACAACAAAAGGTACGCAACAAATTTTTGTATGTATTGGTTCGTCCAAAAGTGTATTTCCCTGGTCGTTCTCGTTTACCGAATCATGTGCCTCTTTGTGGCCTTTCTGGAGGTTTACCCGGTTCAGGGAATAAAATAATAAAATGAAAATTACCATGCCCAACTTACGCAAAACTCGGTGGCGAAATAGAGCCACTTCACAAAAGGCTTAATAACCCGCCAGTTATTGACTATGGAATCACAATGTACGAATACGTCTGCTCCCAGCAACGACCAATTGCCAGAATGCAATAGACATATAAAATTAAACTTAAAAAAAACGGAAAAGGCTCCCACAAATAAAAGGGTACAAGGCAAAGAGATTAAAAGTACAATTCGGTTTTTTTTTTCACACTGACAAGGCATGTTTAATGTTTATACGAACGCGAATAATTTGGATAACTTCTTCCCGAAACCAAAGCCGCCTAGACTAATAGACTAAAATCCATGAATGGGAAAAATAATCATTGATTTCTATGCACCAAGAAACCTGCATAAAGAAGGTAAATAAAAAAAATATAAAAAACAAACCCGTGATGGAATCGGTTTATAGCTGTTTAGTGCTACTTGATGCAATATATATATATATATATATATATATATATATATATATATATATATATATATATATATATATATATATATATATATATATATATATATATATATATATATATATATATATATATATATATATATATATATATATATATATATATATATATATATATATGATGACACTATATTCCGGGATATCATCCGTTCGCTCGTTGAACTCCGACTGGAATCCTGCAGACGTTTCGCCAAAATCTCACTTGGCATCTTCAATGCTCGCGCTCCGAAAACACTTCGAACACTGGCCCCAGTGTCATCATATATATATATATATATATATATATATATATATATATATATATATATATATATATATATATATATATATATATATATATATATATATATATATATATATATATATATGATGACACTATACTCCGGGATATCATCCGTTCGCTCGTTGAACTCCGACTGGAATCCTGCATCCGACTGGAATCCTGCAGACGTTTCGCCAAAATCTCACTTGGCATCTTCAATGCTCGCGCTCCGAAAACACTTCGAACACTATATATATATATATATATATATATATATATATATATATATATATATATATATATATATATATATATAGTTTATATTTTGTTTTTTCTTAGACCTTCTCTATATTTATGTTTAGCTTTTGGTTCTTGGGTTATAGGTCTTTGTATTAAAAGCGGTTAAAATTTTGTTTGTCCATATATTGACGTTTCGGTCTTCTATGACCTTCTTCAGAAAGGGGTACAGTCTAAAATTACGTTATAGTACAGTTCTTTTTTTTTACATATACACAACGGAATTACAAAGAACCTTACCAGAAAGAGACAAACACAAATCTTAAAATTGAAGAGGTAGCATCATATGGAAGTTTATACTTTAAAAGCATTTGGTTTTGTCATAGTGCCTAGAAATATTATTGTTTTGGTTTTTTCCAACTATGAGAATAAAAAAGTCATACCCTTGATAAAAGATAAAAGTCCAACAAAAAATGATTTGTATACGGCACTCACACACATAATACACACAAATTTAACGAAACAGTTAAAATATATATAAGAGTTTAAAATAATAATAATAATAATAATACCGATACGCGAGGTTTATATATATATATATATATATATATATATATATATATATATATATATATATATATATATATATATATATATATATATATATATATATATATATATATATATATATATATATATATATATATAAAGATAAATTAAATAGGAACTTTAAACATTGACTGGAAGGTGAATTATACCAATCCATAACCTCTCGCAGGAAAGCAGTAAATTTAGGAATTCGGAAAGAAAATTAAGCAAAGATGACGCGGAAATCATTCGAGTACGACTCTAGGTCTAATGACGTATATAGTTATAACATAGAATAGAATTTTCTGCGAATGCTTAAGTTGTAACATTGCCGCACAATAAATCAAACTCCAGAAAATTGAACCACTTTAAGAAACAAAAACAAGTTGACTTCACGTGTTCACGTGTTTCAAGTTAAGGCGTCATTTTAACATTTTATATATTCTTTTAAAGTAAAATCAAAATATTAAGCTAAGCTTAACTTGTTTGCTTTACAAGGTTAAGGTAGATTTCATTAAAATAAGTTCTAGTTTTCTCCTTTAGTTTCTCAGTAAATGATTATACTTGTCAGCTTTCTAACTAATTCAACGCGAAATAAGCAAGTCCCCGATTAATAAATTAATGCCAATTTCTGGATACGATGCTAAAATTCTTACCCTCGTTAGAATTTAATACGGACAAATTAGTTTATAAGGGAAAATTGGAGCAAGTTTAATGGCTGTGGTTGTTGAGTTTAAGGAAATTTAAAGTAAACCTGACGACAAGCAATTTGTTTATGAGTCGTTGCCTTCTTTGCTTGAGTAAATTATCCTTGTTTTAAACTGAATTAAGTTTTGTATTTCTTATTACATGCTATGTTAAACTGCTGCCGTTCGACCAACCATAAACAAGAGGTACAAAAGTAAATACGGTTTGATCATCCACTTAGATTAGATTTTGAAGGGCGGATACACCCTAGAAGACAAGACAAGACAAGTTTTTATTTCCATTGGCACAGTATAGGATAATGTCATATAAAATGTTTTAAAATTAAATAGATAATTCAGGCATAAGTTCGGAGGCAATTTAGATATTCATCTATAGAATTTTTTGCTAAAAGGCACTACTTTTTATATTTTTTTAACCTCAGTGGGAAGTTTACTATAGAGTTTAACTTTTAGAACAATCTGGCTATTTACTACTTTAACCAGCCAGTGCCTAGGCAACATCAAATTTAAATTCACCCTAAAATCATATTGACCGTTTCTGGGCTGAGGGTAATCTGATATATTATTTTTTATATGCATAATCGAAGCAAAAATATATAGTCTTGACATATCGGTTATATACGGTTTTAACCTTTTAAATTTTTTTTATTTAAGGAAAGAGCTGGATTAATATCCATTATAAAAGAATAGAAAGAGGATGTCTCTATCACCTAGGTTTCAAAAAGTTGTGAACTAGCTTTTGAATGTCACCCAAAATTAACCGGTATGCGAGCTTGTTCATTCCTACACGTTATCATTATACATACATGTGTGTATAATAATCTTTGACGTTATTCTCTTTGATGTCTCGATTCGTTTCAAAGTTATTTATTATCGAGAAAGGCATTGCGTTTTACATTTGAATTATTTTAAAATTTTGACATGTGTAAAAGAAGTTTGTTATGAACAAAAATTGCTTAACTTTATTACCCCCTTCTTTATTGCTTCGCGGCAGTTTTTTTATCATTAAATTGTTAATAACATAATTATTGGCAAAATTACAATGCAGCTAAAGAAGAAAAAACAGAAACGAATCGTAGGAAATTAATAATTAATTAATAAAAAGCGTTTAAAAAGTCGAAATATTCTTCGTCAGCATTTTATTTTTGGATTCAACTGTGCCGATTCCGCTTTTCAACTGCAACGTTTAACGCATTGTTTTTTGAAGCTTACCAATAATTGTAACTATCGAATGCACTGTTTGTCACCTGAATTCACCACAAATGTTTTCAAAAAATCACGATTGCAAATTCGTATAATGTAACTTCCAGGCGCTCGCACAGCTTAAACGGTCGCTGAAAATTTCAAAATGAAGGCGCGACGCGCTGATCGCGTTAAGGCAGAAACATGCGCACCAGTCCTCAACTAATTTACAATTATTACAAAGTTGTTTGTCGAAATCGGAGAAAAAAAGTTTTTCGGAAGAGGGTGTTTATTAAAAACTCATTTACAGGCTACGTGAGGATTAAATTACACGAAATTATACGAAACGGTGCATGTTTGTTGAGAAAAAATTAAGAAAGGTTGTACTAATTGCGAACGGTTATGATCAAATATTGAGCGTTGGCCAAAAATCGCATCTTTAACCAGTAGCGTCTATTTGCTTATCGATTCGAGCGCAAATTGTTCGTCCAAACTAGATTAAAAACAATTTTCAAGTAGACACTCAAACACAAGCTCGGTAGCCAGTTTGTTTTTTTAATATGCCATGCCAACTACACGCGTTTGCTCCGAAGCAAGTGAATGAGCTCGCACAATTTAAATTTTTTTCGAAGACTCAGGCAGCCAAAAATAAGAACCATTTCCCACGCTGCATAAGCATAAATACAGAGAGATTGCGGATAATGCGCATCTAAACAATTGATGATCTAATTAACAAATCTAATAATGGCGGGTGGGGTAAGGGGTAATACAGAAAATAATAAATAAAAAATAATAGAGAAATTAGACGTCAATATTTTTACCACTTATTCTCTGTCCTGCTATTGAAATAAACTAAGATCCCCCCTGTTCATTTTTAAGATACAAGGTGAAACCCTTAAGAAGGTATTTTGTAGACATTTTTGAGACTTGTTAGGATATTTAATTTGGCATATGTCGGAAACAGTTTTCCCGAGTTTTGTAGATGATCATTTTTAATAACTTGGAGTATAAATTTTCTGAAGTTTTCCATACAAATAAGATACTGTTCTTGTATCTCGCTGGAAACCAAAGTAACCAGCGTATAGTGGTTACTTTGCGAGCGGAGCAAGTGCTTAATAAAAGAGTGACTTTACTTACTTACTATACTTTAAATACCCACCAAACAGAAAATCTATTTCGAACATTTCAACATTCCTTGTTCATTTAGTCCATTCTTCGCGCCACAAGGGTTTTTGAGACTACTAAGAGATAATGTCATTAATGTACGAGGTGTTTTCAAAAAGTAAGGTGACTTTTACATTCGATCTTCGAGAACATATATTCACGGTTTCGGCCAGTTTGCACGTTTACTTTTTTTTGTAGAGTTAAACGTGTTTTGTGTGCTCGGCGATTTTCTGCTGTCAAAAAAAATGGTACAAAGAATTTGCATAAAAACTGCAATACAGTACTGCAAATCACTTGACATGTGGACAACGGCATATGGCGAGCAAAAGAAAATGTTTATAAGTGCCACAAGCTATTCCAAAATGACAGAGAAGACACCGATGACGAACCTCGCTCTGGACGCCCCAGCATGTTAATACAGCGATGAAGAAGTGAAACAAATGGTGTTGAAAAATAGTCGAATCACTATTAGAGAAGTGACTGAAGAGCTTGGCATCTCTATTGGCTCGTGTCAGGCAATTTTTTCCGAAATTTTGAGCTTGAAACGTGTAGCAGCAAAATTTATTCCAAAACTGCTTAATTTTGAACAAAAGGACCGTCGAAAGAACATCGCTCAAGAGCTGTTAAACGACATCAATAATGATCCTGATATGCTGAAAAAGATCAAAACTGGTGACGAACCATGGGTAAGCCTGGTAGTCCCAATGGAAGAACCCAGAATCGCCAAGACCGAAAAAAGCACGTCAAATTCGATCAAATGTCAAGGTTTTGCTTACTGTTTTCTTTGATTATCGTGGCGTAGTACATCACGAGTTTACCAGAGCTTACCACAAGGTCGTATGGTCAATAAACAGTATTACCTTCAAGTTATGCGCCGTTTGCGAAAAGCAATGCCAAGAAAACGTCCGGAATTGTGGAAAAACAATTCGTTGATTTTGCATTATGATAATGCACCTGCTCACTCATCGTTGGTTGTGTCTAACTTTTTAGCCAAAAATAAAACGACAATCATGCCTCAGCCACCTTATTCACCGGATATAGCCCCTGCGACTTTTTCCTGTTCCCAAAACTCAAGAAACCTATGAAAGGAAGAAGGTTTGGAATAATTGAGTATATAAAGAAAAAATCGCTGGAAGAACTCACGGCTATAACAGAAAGTGCTTACCAGAAGTGCTTCGAATTGTGGAAAAAACGTTGGCACAAGGGGGGTGGGGGTACTTTGAAGGGGACAACAAAAATTAATAAATTCTTTTTGATAAAACTTCATAGTCACCTTACTCTTTGAACACACCTAGCTGACTCGCAATATTTGTTGAGAATTGGAAGACTCCTTGTAGGGTCATCTTCATTCAAATTAAAAGTTAGTTACTTTCTTTCCGAAGAAGATGTGTATAATTAAATACTTGCCGATAAGGTACTAGACGACTCCATCATTTCTCCATTGCAAAAATCCATATACCAAGTGGGCATCTGCTAGTTCTTTATTTGTTCGTTATTAAAAATTAATTTTTTCCACCAACACGCAGCACAATTTAAAATTGATTCAATAATTATTATTTAATTCTTGAGATAGTGACTCGACCTCAGCAATTATTTGCACTTCAATTTATCCATTGGACTAAAAAATGTGCTATATATAAATAAATTTTCAAAATAAATAAAATTTTCAAATGCATTTTTGTGTGATCTAGCGAGATCCTGGAAAAGTACCTATTTGTGTGAAAAACGTCAGATTTTCAACTTTTATAGTCAAACTTCTGCCTAGACAACCTACAGAAAATTTAACGTTAAAGAGTTCCAATTGGTCACTTCCCAGTCTTCATCTTTAAGGTTTTTTTTTCTTTTTCCTATATAATAGAAATGATAATATACCGTGTGACGTAGAAATTGCAACCCTAAATCTCAAAATCGACTGTTTTGATTCACAATACCAACATTGTTTTTTTTTTAATTGTATTGCTTACCTCGCCACCAGATGGCGTTCTTTGGGAAGCATTTCCACTTCAGTGGTTCTTATCAATGTGTAATTATCCTTAATTTACCAAATGGAGCGTTAATTTATTATTTATGATATCAATAAACGTTTGAAATCGAAATCAAATTACGTTCATATTATCTCCTATTTTCAGTTCATTAAATGAATGTTCAAAAGAAATTTAAACCTGACGTCGCCCTGTCCAAGTCTGTTTTCCAAATCAACCAAATAAAAAATCAGAATCACGACGCGTAATGAAAGTATTTTCGTATTAGGGATGTGTATAAATATATTGTGGATTTTTAATTGTATTTAAAAAATTTTATTCAAAAATTGATAAACTAAATATAATAGTATTCGGGAAAGATGATGGTTCCATTATGAAGCGTATCATGGAATTTGCTGGTGTCGTCATTATGACGTAGTGCTCCATTTTTCCTGATATTTATTGTAAATGTTGACCACAATGACAATTTTTCTCATTTGGAAAACTCATAACTCGTTTAGACCTGCAGACAACACGACAAGGTGGATTAGTCGCGTCGTATCCTGGCTTTTCTAAAACAGGAAACAAAAGTTTGTCAAATTTTGTGCTATCAAATCTAACGATTCTGGTACACTGTTTCACCATCATATAACTAGAATTCGGGAAAGATTACGATTACGTTAGCCATGACACCAAGTATATTCTTACGGCATTTGCTGATGTCATAATTTAGACGTAGTCGCCATCTTTCCTGATTTCGAGTATATGTTGAATTCAAAACAATATTAGTCAGAGACTGAGGTCTTTTCAATCGCACTCCCTTGGTTAGAAATCGTTAGCATAAAGCACATGGCCTTGCGTATGCCGATAATACAGGAATTTATGAAACAAATACAAGTATTCAACAACCAACATGGCCGTTGACAGATCATCAATAAGTTTAATATTTTCTCAAAATATACCTAGATCTCGTTAAATAAAGTGTTTAAATCGTTGTTTACAAAGATAATGGCGCAAAATGCAGGTTAGTGAGTGCACTATAATAGCTATATTTGTAAATTTCAAAAGCGGGAAGCAAGGTTCGTGCTTTTGAGGGGAATGTAAATAGCGCCATTGGGTGGATGTACGAAACCCTAATTATTCCGCATTTGTTCTAAAAAAAGCATGACAATTTCATAATACGATAAAAAAAGATAAAACTAATATTAAGATCGATTTTTGTCGCTTTATAATAAATCTTATCCATGCCAAACGAATAAGTATAAAACAAAAACAAAAACAGAAAAACCAAAAATATACTCTATACAAAAAATAAGCAAAACTTTCACAGAAATACCTATATTACTATAATTATTTTTTAATTTAATTAAGAAACAGATGGAAAATTTGAATTAATGATTTTTCATTTGTCGAAAAGGGGTGGTTTGTTTAAGAGCGCGGGGGTCGGGAGGTTTAGTTACGAAGCGGAAGCGAAGCCTTAAGTAGGGAGGATAAGGGCAAGCTTACGTCTAACGTCTAAATATCCAAAAATTATTCCATAAATCTTTAACCGGCATGAATGACACTTCGGGTGTTAAAAGATAGGATACTTTGAATAATCTTTATATAGCGTGAATAATTTAAAACTGCTTTTAAATTTTTTGCTATGCCGCAATTACCAAACGATTTGGTCAATTAGGCAGAAACAATAACCATCAACATTTTTGTAAATCTTGTTTTGGTTAATTTCAGGCTCTATTTTCGCTTTGTGTCTCTCGTCCATCTTTCTTACAAGGCCAAAGCTTAATATGGGGCAAAATAATATAATATCTTCGTCGGAAGAAAATAAAAATCTAAGGCTAAAATGGTAAAAAAATGAAACTTGCTTAACGATTTGACCGCTGTAGTCCACTAAATTTCGTCGACTATTACAACCGATCGGTTTATTAGTCAAAAACATAAAAAAAATTAATTAGAATTTAGAAGTGTGCGTAAAACAGAAAACAACTTTTTTTAAAGTGTGAAGCGTGTTTAATAATAATAATAATAATGTTTAATCGAGTAAAATTCGAACAAATGTTATTAATAAGCTACTTTTAGTCATAGAGTGACAAATAATTTCCGAAAAAAAATTGCCAACCAAATATATATTTGTTTTTTACCTTGGGGATTCGCAGGATTACAGTTGGATGAAACCGACAAAAAAAACAGCAAAAACAGTACAGGCACACAAAATTTCATTTTGTACAATACCTAGTCTCAATAGTACAATACCCTTTTGAATGTGATATTTATATATAATGTTGCGAATCTTCCAGTCGTTTTATATGGTTATGTTGAACGGGGATTTTTTTTTTGATAAGCAGACGAGAACTAACGTCAACAATTGTGTCATGGGGCTTTACACCATTCGAATAATAAAGACGATATACAGGGTGTTTCAAAACAAATGCGAAGAACTTGAGGGGGTGATTCGTTGTTTAAAATAAAGGGTGGTATGTTGTATAAACGTTGGCTAAAAGCAACCGTAGTGGAGGAGATTAATTTAGACTACTGTTATCGTTCTTTTTTTTCTAAATTTAAGGGCGAATGTATGCATTGACATATTTTTTTTAATTTTGTTTTATTTAGAAACTATTTTGTCCCCTGCAATTTACCACTTCCAAAAATATATAGGATTTAAAGCAATGCAAAAAAAATGGGCTGCTGTCACTTTTTAAAGCGTTTCTTATTATTTTTCAATACAAAATACGACCAGTTTAAAAGAGAGAGAGAACCGATACGCTCCTCCTTTTTTAAATAGAGTAAACCGCTTTTGCGGGACAAAATCTAAAGGCCATTCGACCAAACTGGATTGGAGGTAGGTAAGGGGCCACAGCAATGCGCTGCTTATCTACCCGATTTACGCAAGGAATTTAATATTGAAATTCTATCGCCTGCAAATGTTTATTAATAGACTATTTTTAAATTGTAATTGTTTAGAAAATAATTGATAAATTTTGGTACAGGATAAAATTGTTTGACAACACGCACTTAATTTTTTTTTCCGAATATTTTTTTTGCAACATCTCGGTAGTATTTTATTGTTTCATCTATTTTCGTTTCTAATATAAAAAATAAAAACCGTTTTCCGCTATACTTGTAGCGTGATATCTGTTTAATGATTGTTTTTTTATCCAACATATATATAATAAACTACTCCTTATTTTAAACAACTATTCGGCCCTTTTTGGTATTTGTTTAAAAATACCCTTTAGGTTCCAGTATATTTTGCAAAAGAACCCACAGGATATCACCCATAAACCAGGAACGTTCATGCAAAACCAAACATGGCGTCATAAAGTTTTGGATACGCCTGATGTCTGATACTTACATGCAAATTTGTATGAATTTTGCTGAATCGATAAAAACCTAAAACGGCCTCTAAATCCGGTTGTTTGCATTTCATCTAAAAAGTGGAATGGTTTGGATTTGAATATTGGTCTTCAAATTATAAAAAAAATGTTACGACGAAAATGTGACTGACGGTTACCGAAAAACATAGATTTGTGATTTAGATTGTAGGCAAATAAAAACAAATAAAATATTAAAAAATAACTTAGCAAGTTACAAAATATCACTAATAGAAAAATAACCTAACCTGACTGCACTGATTATCTGAATTATCATGTCCACATAAAACTTGACTTCACATAATTCTTAAATATTAATTTTTAATTTCTATTTCAAATCCGTCCAACCTAAGCTTTCTCAATAAAAAGATAAGTTACCAAGTCACTGAAATTAGAACAAGTCCTAATTTGATGCAAATGGTTTAACGCAATTAATTGGCTACCACCTACAAAACAGACAAGATAAATCAGAACTCTTACTCACTTGTAGCTGATCCTAGTCCTAGCGTAATTAGGGAAAAATTGTCGGTCAATTAAAGAAAAAAAAAAGTGCATATATCAGTTACGTATGTATAGTTTATTGTACAACAATGTTCTTAATAAATAAAAAAATTATGAATAGACTTGCATAATTTAACGACAAAAATTGTGTGTACTTATTAATTAAATCACAAATATTTACTCTTTCACTCCATTCTTTCACGCGCAAAGTGTAATCATGTTTACAATATGTTAATAATATTGCTACAGGTGATCGGATTTGGATCTAGATTTACAACTTTAGCACCGAATTACTTTTTTTCTCATTTGTGTTATTTGCTAACAGAATTTTTGGCTGAGAATTGTAACAAGCTTGGAGGAAAACTTAAAACCGGATGCACATTTGTTAAATTTTATTAAATTTAAATAACTAAGTTCGAAAAGATGTTTCAAACAAATAATATGCGAAAATTTTCTCATAGTTGAATATCAAGATGTTTTGCTACGAAGGCCCGCTTCAAACTGTTCGATAATCATAGCAGAAATTTGTACCCATTACCAAATTTAAAATATTAAAAATAAAATTATGCAAGTATCTCAACTAATTGTTAATTTCCACAACTTTGAAAATTGACTTATAATTTAGAAAACAAATTTGTTGGCTTTTAGTTTAAAATTTCATTTTTAGTGTGCATCATGTTCGTATTGAAAAATCTTACTCTTTAACAATATTTATTGAAAAATGAGTTATGTATTTTTTGCTATAACTCGTAGATTACAAAACAATATCATTTTTCAATTGATGAAATTAAAATAGGGTCGAAACTCCCCACATTACGTTGCGACTAGTATTTGTTAGGCAGAGAATTTTTCAGAATTTGTTAATACAAATTCCTTTCTCCTTAGCCGTCAGACATATGAACAGGATGTCAATTATTATTACCTCTCCACAAAAGTATCCAAATATGGAATGTTTATATTGAAAAGGTACAAATTTATTTAGTTTTCTTATTGTTTAATTAATAACACTAAAATACCAATTGTAGTATTATATACAAAAGATATTTTGTAATTTAAAACAAGGGAATTATGGAATCTTGATTGATTAAACCAGGGTACAGTGACTGATTTTATTTTATTTGTTCACTGAATGTCCTTCAAATAAGTTCAATGTTACTGAAGACTTTTGGCTGCTGTAACTGTAAAGTACAAAAGAAATATTTTTAACACAACATCAACAAATTAGAAAAGCCAGAATAGGGCTATAGAAAAAAGCTCTTATTCACAGTGGTTTGTATGTACTAATGCAGTCTTTACTTGTTTCAATCGACATAAGAACAATACTACACAGCCCATGCCTCATCTATCTCAAAAAGGCCCAAGCGATCGAGACCCTCCACTTTTCTCATCTCTTTGCAAAATTTATTGGCAGATTATCGCTATAATCATACGACACAAATTTTTATAACTGGAGTTGCCTAGTTATAACTCTATTGCAGTCCCAAAATGTATTTATAAATTATATTTAAGGATCACTATGTAATATATTTATTTTCTTATTTGTCTGTTCAGTGAAGTTGAATTGAAAACAATGAAAAAATAGTCTACATATTAGGAACCAAATATTTTACTTAAATACAAATAAACTGTGTCCAATGTGAACCAAGTAGTTCTTGAGCAACTAAAGTTTCAAAGAGGTCCTTTTCCAAAACTGCTCCAAAAACGTCTCTCCAAAAATATTTGAAACGATGCATACAGTTTTATTTAGTTTTAATTGACCACAAAGTATATCGTCCAGTTGTATTCAAAAATAAATAAACCACCTTAAACCATTAAAAGAAATAAAATGTTTCTAATGGAGAGCTATAAGAAAAGGGTAAATCAAGTCCAAAATCCTATTTTTTTTAATCGTTATTGTGCAGTAGCACACTGAGCACTCTTCATTCTAAAATATTTATTTACAAACTCAATTACTGTCAATCGAGGACTACCACCTGCAGTTCAACTAGTTTTGTTTTAAGCGGCCTCCAGGGTTTTCTCGCCGCTCTACGTAGGTCTGTTAAAGACACATGTCGCCTCATTTTTCTGAAAATAAAATATCCAACAATTAGATATCTATTTCCCTAAGTTCTTTAATAACAATAATAACGTTTATATTCGAGAAATGAGTACTACAATATGCATTAATAAGAACATTTTTAAGCCTATGTAAGGAAAATAATTTGATATGGTTCTAAGAAACAATTTTTTGTGTTGAATGGAAATTCTCTCTATTTAGTCATTTTAGTTAAACTGATAACAAGAAACTATTTAAAAAAAAAAAACGTACTTGCTATTTTCTGTTGCCCTAAAATAGAGATCGTCAGGAGCATCCATCCAACTGATAACTTGCTTTCTGCCTGATCCTGTGCGGGTCATTTGTGCTATTTTTGGTTTACCATTGATGTGGGAGACGTGCCGTGGAAGAACCATTCCGTGGGACACCAAGCCTGGAGGCAGCTGCGCCTGCGCAGCGGCCATCATGGCCTGGTACTGGTCAGCAGAAGTAGCAGTTGTAAGAGGCACTGAGCCCATAGGTCCCATCACAGCAGGCACTGGATGACGTGCGATCTGCACGGGTTCTTTAGTCATCCTCTTTGTGGAGGGCGGGTTTATTAGTGCACCTGTAATACAAATATTTGAAGGTGTAAGAGTCATTAAAATAAACTAACACATTTTTTTTTCCTTCCAAATTTTTCTTATTTTGCTTCTCCCTTAGACTAGTTATACTGACACAATATTGTAGTGACAAATTGGAAAGCAATAACTCCAAGATCATTGTCATCAAAGAAGATTGGAAATTATCTTTACAATTCAACTACTATTTTATGCAAGATGATAGTCAATGATCAATATGACAAGTGGCAAAAATTCTTGATATAATGGTTGCTGCCTGGTGTCTTACCTTAAACTATCATTGTTCATTTGTTATATTGTTAATGATATAATGTAATGTAATAAGCGAGAAATTACCAAAGTCTTCAAGCGATATTTGGATGGATACTTTATAAAATTAAATGGAGTGGGTTCGCACACAACTAGATAAGGACCATACACGACAAAACGTGTGTTAATGCCTGTTCTTGTCCAGTAATAAAATTAGGTTGTGCATACGTTGTCTATCTTGGCATGGCCTACAAGTTTATTGTAGTCATAGCAGACATTGTATGTGTTTTGTTTTTAAAACATCATGATGAGTAAAATAGATATTGAAAAAATTCGCGCCCTTGAATATGTTAACGATTTTTAACCGGTATATTAGGTAATATTCGGAGCACAATTGTCTTTCAATAAGGCTCTACAAAATGGTGACATTGACAAATGGTGCCATTTTTCTTCAATTATATTGTCTTTTATTACTATTTATTTATTTATTTGTGGTTTACTAAATTTACAAAACTTTCACATTTATTAAAGGAAAATATAGAGAAAGGTAGCAATATAACACCTAGAATAAAACAAGAACAACAAACAAGAATTAAGTGGAAACACTCAAATGGAATGCATCAGAACAAATTGAGCGGAGGCTTCCGACAAAAAGATCAAGGACAGTTGCACGCTTTCAACATTCTAGTAACGGGTGAATAAACTCCATAACTTGCATATTGGTAACGTATGCGGAACATCACAGCTTATGTAATATGCAAAAGAGTTGGACAATAACACCAGTCACTCAAAATCTTAAAGAGAAAAAACCGATCACTCTGGAATCTTCTGGTTTCAAGAGTATCAATATTGAAGGCCTGTATTTGATTTGATACCCATTATAGATCTTAAACATACTTTCTGAATGGCTTCAAAGTTATCTATATGGCAGGCATAATATGGAGACCAAATCACAGATGCATACTCCAGTCTAAGGCGGTACCAAAGAGATGTAGAGAAGAACTCGCATAGACCTGTTCACCACTTCCTCAAAATATGTCACAAAACTTAGTTTTTTTTGAGCAATCTTAAATAATTTTGTTAAAAATATCATCACTTATTACATTTTAAACATCTTTTCTGATGAATTTATCAAGTATCTTATTAAGATTATAACTCACAAAAGGGCCAATAAATGAGCTGCCATGCACAGTGATGTTTTACAGCAAAAAAAAAACATGTGAACTTACCATCATCCCAATCCAAGTCAGAATAGAAGCCAACAAAAATAAACATTTGTTACAATTTATACATACCATTTGTATATTCTCAACAGCAAAATCTTCTACAATGTTATATATTATTTAATTGCATCCTTTTAAACACAAATTAACATTTTTCTTTTCTTCATTCAAATTTTGAACAAGATCCAATATTTTTCAATCCAAGTTAATACTTACTATCAATACCATTCATTTCTTCATAGGCCTTCCTTTTCAGTGAGGGAGATATATTATTAAGAGGAATCTTTTCTGCTTCTGGTTTGTTTGGTACCCTTTCATACAGTAAACTTCCGTCAGGGGCTTTTGGAGGTTTAGGAAAAGCGACTACATCAGGTTGTGGTAACAATGCCTACACATCAAAAAATTCATGTTTACGAAAACATAATCGCAAATTTACAGAAAAGACAATTAAGGCTGTTATTAGTGCAAAAGAAAAAAATACCTTATCTGTCAGAATCAACCACTGGGGTGTGGCCGAACCTGGCCGCCCCAGTCTGGTAGCTATAGCAGTCACACTTCCTCGATTTTTTTTTCGATAAATTAACAGCTGCCTCAGTTCTTGCAATGATTTACCAGCCTGAAATAAAAAAAGAGATATACAACTTATGGCAGTGTAGAATATTTATCACAGGATATACGGCCAATCGCTTTTTCTACACTGTTACTCGGTATCTCGCTTAATAAAGATAAATAGATACGGTTGTCACAATAGTAAAACGAGCACCATGAAACATTCAAACTTGAAAAAAAGGTATCTGGCTAACTGCCTATTATTTTCTAAAAAAAGTTGTAGAATTATTTATAAATTAGTATATAGGTAGTTGAAAATAGTGCTTTCGGGAACTGTGCATGCATTTCCTAAAATTTGAAAACCAACTCTTTTTTAGCTTCCCAGCACTTTTCATAGAACTCTAACAACTCATAGGCAAAGAACATTTTATAAATAAAAACACAATAATTTTTAATCTTCCTAATTACCATTTGTGTGCTGCACTCCTGTTTGACTGCTTGGATGTTAATGGGGAAGAATGGTGCCCGAGCTGCATGCCGTGGCCGCATTATATGCCTACAAAGTCGTCTTGACAACCTTGTCAAGGGAGTCGTCAAGAGGTAAAATGCTGTACGCGTCTTCATGACCGGCCTAGGCGAACCTGCCCTAACCGCGATACCATGAGCGGTAGCATAATGCCTCCCTAAATGTGCTTTCAATTTGAACTCTAAAACCATAAAACAGGTCAAATAAAGTTACAATAAATCCGAATATTACGCTTTTTCACCTTTTCCACAACCACCTATGTTACATCGATGCGGCCTGTGCCCGGCAACTGATTTCTCGTCTTCAACGTCACTGCTAGATCGTTTTTTGCCACCATTTTCAAAGTCTGTACCGTCACCGAAACGTGTTGGTATTTTGAGACCACCGTACTTTTTCCAGTAGGACCAACAAGCTTGACAAAGTCGACACTGCATGTGCGAAGGACCCCACGCGTACCACTGACTCGACACGGTGACTAGAAAAAATATTTTAAAAAAACTTATTATATTTAATAGTATTTGAATGACGAGTAAGACTTACCGTTACACGATTCACAGGCTTTACCCCCCAATGATACTGCAGAGTCTGTATTCCCATTACTGCTCCCATTTAAAATGCCTTTATTATTGTTTAGGGCAGCTGGATTTGGCTTGTTGCTAGAAAATGGATGTTAAACATTCCGGTTGCAAAACTTTCAACATTTAATACGAACTCACTAGTTAGGAATGTAGACCTGTTTCAATTTGGACTCCGCTTCTACAGCTTTCACACGTTTCTGTTGAACATATCTGTTTCAAAAAGTAAAATTAAAATTTTAGTATCGTTATGAATATACAACCTGAATCTTCGGACAATTTTAAGAAGAAAAATGTAACTACTGAAACACTAACTCCGTGCGAACGGTTTTGCTTGACTTGTCCACCTTTTTCCAACTCTTAAATTTCTGCGTCACACACAAGTATTAAAAAAAATAAATTTTTGACTCTCTGCACAGGCAATTTTTCGAAAAATAAGGGAACTCTAAATACAGTAGCTTTAAAGTAGATTTATAATAGTTAGGTTTATAGTATGTTTGAAGTTGAAAAATTACCAAACAAAATTACAAAAATTGTAGCTTCGGTCCAGATTTCAGTTTCTGAAGAAGAGTACGGATCTCGCCCATCTTTTCGTCCAATCATATAAAAACACGGAACTCTAATCAAACACGTTCCAATTAATAAATTAATAAAATTAATAAATTCCGTTTATCACTAAAACCTGAATTATTTATTTGTTTCTCATAAATTTAGGAGATTTTATTTGAATCGTATATATCTCGATGCCACAATACTTGTGTCTGCGTTTCAATGAGTTAGTATTTAAACATGTTTTAACAAAGTTAGGTTTTGTCGATTTATTTTACTATCGCCTGCATTTCTAAATAATAAATTTAAATGCAGTTCATAATTTCATGCGTTTGGCGAAACCGCTCGATAAAAGTTGGGCGACAATATAACAATTAGTAAAAGCGTCATCATGTGGCACCTCAAGGCCGCAATATATGTATAAATCAATGGAATAACACCAATCGAATCTTTTTTAGATATAGAGTCATAAAAAGAAGTTAATGGTGGCAGCCAAAAGACAAAACGCCGCATGGTAAATTGGCAGCGTTTAGTTTTTTGGGCTACTTGGTCCGGATAACTTGAAATTTAAAAGGTCTTAAACCAGCAACTATACCAAATTTAATGATGCTCTTATCTCTTATGGTTTCAAATTAAAACTTAAATTACTATACATCAAATTATCCTATCGTATTTCAGTATTGAATTAGGCCGTTTGTATGAGCCTGTAAGCCGATTTCCAGGCCTTCCGCAGCGACCTGGTGATTTATTACGGTATATGAAACTGTGACTACCCTTTATTATGCGTTTTTTCAATCTTATTATTTTCTTGTTACCTTTTTTGAAGTGCAGAAACACAAATTCGGAAATTTCGAAAAAATTGATGTGTGATAATTTACTAAAAATAAGGCCACATTCAGTGCTATATTTAGTACTAATCACTGATTCGAATGATTATTATACGAATAATACTCTGTCTAATATTTCATATTTTCTGTATTTCCTAGAGTTGCACTTTTTGCAAAAATGTTAGAAGTTTCGAATGCGTTAAAACAAAACTAATAAACATATAAACCGTTAAAGAAACAAGAATGTAAAATTGAGTGAATTTAAAAAAATATCACTGAATCACTGACCATTTTCTATGTGTGTAAGTTTGTGGAAAATCATTATAAGTAACATTTTTACGATGGGTAAACCGTAAAGGAATTCTGTCTACAGTATGAAGAAATTTCTAACAATTCCACGAAAAATTACAAAGAATTCTGAATTAAGCGAAGAACTCCAAAGAATTCTACAAAAATTGAATACAATTGAATATAATTGTAATACGGTGTACACTCTTATCTTGTATTTATCATTCTAATATATTAATAAGTTTAACTGATGATGCTTTTTACAAAACTTCTGGATTCCTCAGAGCTTGACTGAAAACAGTTTTCAGTCAAGCTCTGAAGAAGCCAACAGGATGATTGACGAAACGTCAGCAATTTCGACTCAGCAAAAACCGACGCAGGAAGAATCCAGAAGTTTTGTAAAAAGCATTACAGTAGCCTGTGGAAGTTTCTTTGAAAAATTAACAAGCCTTTAAACACACCCACAACTCGCGAAAAAGTCTCCTAGGAAATAAAACCGGTCATTTTCTAACAAATCATTTCTATAAACATCTATACAAGTCGACGTTCAACAAATTAGGAAAAATTGGTATGATGACAAAAAAATATTGAGGCCATCTCTTAAAAAATTTTCCTTCATCCGTTAGATTTTAAAATAAAATATTAAGTTTTATAGAAAATTGTAAAAAAAATGTAAAAAAAAAAATATCAACAGAACAGAAAAGTGGTTTGAATTCACTTAATTTTTTAAAATATTATTGTTACATATTCAGGATAATTGTATATTATATTATATTATAATCTTTATTTAGCATTATGCTACATAAAAAATACAAAATACAAATTCTAAATATAAAATATAAAATTCCAGATAAACGGAAACCAAAAGCCAAAGACACAGAGTATCACAGTTTTTAATATCATGCGGTAAATTGTTAAAATGGTTTAGGCCTTTATGTAATATAGAGTTTTGTACATGACTAGAATAACATTCTCTTAACATAAAATTACCACAATTCCTTGTGTTGTAAGAATGAATGTCTCTGAAATAGGTAACTTTTTCACAAACATAATTGGGAACACACTGCTGTTTAATTTTAAAAATAAATACATAGACATTAAACATTACTTTTTGTTTTACAGACAAGAAATTAAGAACACTCAACATGCTTTGAATTGGCGTATATCTGTTACACTCTAGTATATTTCTCATGGCTCTATTTTGAACAATCTGCAATTGCTCTAATTTATAATTAGGCAACTTGAACAAAAGTGTGGAACAAAATTCTAAATGGGGAGCAACTAGGCTGTTATACAATAAGATTTTGGTGTCAATTGACAAATTTTTCCCCATTCTAGATATAAAATTAATCTTTTTAGGAAATTTATTCATTATGAAATCGGCATGTGTATGAAACGTCAAATTTGAGTCAAATATAACACCCGCATATTTAGTTTCGTTTTCATGAATTAATTTTTTGTTGTTAATATAAATGTTTACGTCGAAATTTAATGTACTCAATTTATGTCGTTTACCAAAAATACAAAATTTTGACTTGTCCGTGTTTATACAAAGGTTATTATTGCACAGTCATTCAAAAGCTTTCTTCAGATCGGCATTCATTTTTCTTTGCATTTCATCCACATTTTCACCCACAATAAAAATCATAGTGTCATCCGCAAATAATACCGCTTTTGTATCATCTAAAATATTTACAATATCGTTTATGTATATAAGAAACAACAATGGTCCCAAAATTGTCCAACGAGGAACACAATGTTCTACAGTTATGCAATCAGATATGCAATTTTTATATTTCGTTTTTTGTACCGTATCTGTTAAATACGCTGTTCCCTGAATACCCATTTTGTACAATTTTCTTAACAGTCTAGTTCTACTTATTGTTTCGAAAGCACGCTAAAAATCCAAAAATACAGCCAACACAAATTTACCATCCTCCAAGGCCCTCAAGAAATCATCGCAGACACTAACGACGACAGATTCGCATGAATGTTTGGAGCGAAAGCCCGACTGTTTAGGCACTAAAATATTGTTTACGTCACAATAGCTTTGCAGCTGCTGTTTCACCACAACCTCAAGAACCTTCTCATAAACTGGAACGGTATTAATTGGTCTAAACTCTTGACACCATTGATGTATTCCATGCCTCCGGAAAAATTCCACTCGTAAGGGAGGTGTTCACAATGTCCAACAATCGATTTCCAACAACTGCACAGGCATCAATCAACACACTCTTTGAGATACCACACTCATCACCAGTCACATTTTTTAATTCTATTATTATTTTTTTTAGGTCCTGCATAGTTATGGTATTAAACTGATTTATTTCTCCAGTCAAAATATTTTGAACACTGTCTATAAAATACCTATTAAATTCATTAGCTATGTCTTGCTTAAGTGAAACAATTCGCTGGCCAAACTGCAACTCATCGGGAAGTATACCTTTTTTATTTGGAAGTAGCCTTTTTACATATTTCCACATTTCTTTAGAGTTTGTTTTATTTCTATCAATAATATCTTTGAAATATCTGGCTTTTTCTAATTTAATGCAGCTTACAATGCGATTTCTCTCTTTTTTGTATGCACGCCATGTATCATCATTTTGTTCAAGTACCGCTCTTTTATACAACCAGTCTCTTTGATACATCATTTCTTTTATCACAGGGGTTATCCACTTTTTGTTTTGAAATTTATGTTGAACATACAATTTTACTTTCGGACACATTTGGTTTATTATATTAGATATACTATCTACAAAGGTACCAGCCAATATGTTTACATCTGTAATACTATTATTCCAGGATGTTTCAAGAAGCGATTGCCGCGGTAGGTCACTATTGTAATTTTTCATGCATCTGTAATTTACTTCCAATAGGACGTAGTTGCTTGTATTTTCTATTTCTATTGACAGTATGTTATGATCGCTAATTCTTGGTGTTAGATGTATTTTATGTTCCACTTTTGTCTGTAATTCGAGTGGGTGACTTAACAGTTTGGTAGTATCCATTTCTGCGTACAATACTCAATAACTTTCCACCATAAAACGTATTTTTTAGCAAATCACAATTAAAATCTCCCATGATAATGTTTGTTCCCGTGAAATCGCTCAGTTCATCCAAATAATTTGAAAAATAGTCCAAAAATTTAGCATTTTCCACTGTGGAGGATGATATAGAACACTACATAGATATTTTGACCTAAATAGCACTATCTCCACAGACAACATCCATACATAATTCTGTACACAAGATACATTCTTTAATTTGTACTTTACATCATACCTTATCAATGCCATCACTCCTCCAGTTCTTCTATTATTGGTAACGCACTGTTCCAGCTTGTATCCATCAATACACAACTCACTGTAATAAATATCCTCAGATACATGAGTTTCAGACAAAAACACTGCTTTTGGTTTCCAGTCATTAATGAGAACCATTATATTGTCCTTATTGTTCAGATATCCCTGACAAACTACTCCAGAACTTAAGCCGATATTAGTGTCTAATTGCTATTTCACAAATTTATTACGTTGGACTTGTTCAATGCGCTTATATGTCATGCAGTTGTTTATATCCCATGCTGTATGTTCAACATTTAATTTCAAACCATATTTGTTATTGACTGCTACACAATTTGGACACTAAAATTCATTACTAGTGCAGTCTTTTATGTCATGTTCACCACTGCATTTTGGACATAGTTTTTTATCCTTACACTCTTTAGCCAAATGACCATATTTACAGCATTTAAAGCATCTAACAATTCCATAATCAATGTAAATTGGACAACGATTCCAGCCAATATTAATTATTTCTTGTTCTGTGTGTTAAGGTTTCGTACGTATCTAAGTTTACTTCAAAAATAATATTAAATCTTCCCTTAGCAACCTTCGTTCTTCTAAGGATTTTTATGCCATTTTTATTACAATTATTCTGTTTTGAAATTTTTGTTACTATTTCCTCATCATTGCTATCTACTTCAGACTCAATAACTCAAACAACTTTAATGCGATGATTACGTATTTTTGGTCTGTCCACTTCATAGTCATGTCCCAATTTATTTTGAATTTCCGACTGTACGTATACTATACCCTTTTCATTTCCACAACTTAGTATTAATCCACCATTTTTAGTAGAACGACCCATTTCCAAACTCACTCCATATTCGTGGACAATTTTTGAATTCTTCGCAAAAATTCTAGACATGTTTCATACGTTATAATCCCATGTACCTGTGTTTACCGTCTCTGATATATTTCGTATATTTGTGTGATTTCCTTCCACTTTAGTGATCTGTGTTGAAATTTTAAAAATAAATATAAAGATTGATTGACTGTTATTTTAAAAACAAATATAAAGATTAAAACAAGGGACCAAACAAGCGGTGTACATCTAAAAATTTGAGTTTTGAGAAATTACCATTAGTTAAATTATCTTTAAATGATAAACAAATTAATCTAAAAAAAGTCCAACATTATTTGTAGATTTCGTCCAAAGGTGTGACGTTTGATTGCACGTTAAACAAATTTGAAAACTATCAGTTGGTAACCTCGATAATCATTAATAACACTTATGCTGTCAAAGTATAAGTATTATAAAATTAAAGGAACTGGATTGGTGATATGTTTCATTTGGATTTTTTCGAGTATTCATTCAACTAATGATTCACGAATGAAAAAAATTTGTCGAATTCGACAAACACACAAAAGGTTATAAGATATAAGGAAGATCAGCTCATAAAAAACATTTTCTTTGATTTTTTTTTCAATTAAGAATAATCGAGATTCTGAATTGAACTTATCGAAAAAGAAAAAAATTAAAAAACGTTTTAAAAATATTATTTTTACGTTCGTATTCAACCAAAAACTGTTGCCTTTAATGTTCATTTTTAAACCTTTATGCGATGCAATGCTTCGAAATAATATTGTGAAAAATAATATATCTACCTCACATCACCTAACTTCCTTATTTCAAATAAAACACCCTGTATTATATTTCATTTTTGAACTTCCGACAAAGAGAGAGATTATACACGATATCCACAATCCAAAAAAAATTCGTTTTTTTAAATACGCCAGCCTGTATATTATTGCATGGTGTAATACAAAATTTAATACTATATCGATTTGCTATGAGTCACTTTCCCACGTCAGTTTCGTTTCCCACGAATCCGAGCCACTTCGGACATTTCCGGGATTTTACCACGCTTTGAATTTTGACATTTGTCAATTCTGACGGTGATGTCAGTGAATGTATTCGTGTTGTTTTGCGAAAATGTACCCAAAACCTAACGGTCGTAGAAAAAGTATAGTATGTAACACGTTCGGTAAACTTTTTAACTCGCTCGTTTATTAAAAACTCGCTCGGCTGCGCTCCGCTCGTGTCAAATAAACTCGTAAGTAATATACTATTAATTGAAAACATTTTTTGTTAAAATACTTAATAAATTCTGGTATTATTCGCACAATGCCCTTGTGAAGCTGGATTTAAATTAGTAAATGCATCGTCAACATAATTCAATAATTCATTTCTATTTGATACAGGCCTACTTCTTTTATACACCCGAGGAATAGAAAATTCTAGGGCTCCAAGTCGGGTGATCTCTTTTAAAGTAAATAAAAGGAAGAACAAACGCTTGCTCAAAATGAACCCTAACTAGATAGAACTTTAGTGTTTGATTGATGGAAACGTTGAAAATACGTATAGGAGAAAACTTAGTTAATCAATGTGGGTTTAGATTGTGCATCACGTCATTTTTAATTCCTGATAATCGTTTGTATGGTTAACGGAAACACAAGAGTGTTCTTTCGAAATTGATATTGAAAGATAAAAAAACTTTGTCTACTTCAAATGCACCCTGTATGTTACACCCATTTTTTCTAAAAAACGATTCCCAAGAATTATAAATTGGTTAAAAGGCCCATTGTTTAAAATATTTTTTTAAAAGATGTCCAAGAAATTATTGAGATTCCGTATATTTTCATATATTCAGTAAATGAAATTTTTTCGGAAAACCAAAAATCAAATAACCATTTAAAATAGGAAAGGGTGCTGTGAGAAAGTTGTAGTGAAGTAGTGAGTTACCCTGTATAATGGTAAGATCTACAAAATGTCAGAGAATATGTTTCCAGCAACTAAGATTTTCAATACGTTGCCTAAAAAGTGTAAACATAAAAAGCAGGTTGCGTTTTTTCTCCTTTTTTTGTTTTGTTGCGTATTAATTTTTAGTTGCTTTTTTATGTACCATGTATTTTAGTACCCATTGTGAATTTAGTTTCGTTTTCATTATTTGACGAAATCTTAGGGTTTTTTAAAAATATAAATTGCTAACGAATTCTTATTCAGGAGTACTTAGAACCCAATTAACCAAACAATTTCTATAATGTTTCAATGTTTTTCGTGGTATTTGGAATATCGTTTACGCACCGCTTAATTTTGTACATCGTTGTAAAATCTTTGATTACGATTTGATTTTGATAACTTTTTTGTTGAATAAATCTCTCAAAAACCTAAAGTCAAGGTCAACTGGGACTAATTCTTGATGTCAAATATCGAGAAGATCTATTACGAATTTCTTTAACGAATTCTTATTCGGGACTACATAAAACCTAATTATACTAATTTTCATAAAGTAGGCTTAAGCTGTAGAATGTTTGTTTATGGCTCAATTTTGACAATTGATAATGTTTTGCTGGATAGTATAGCACCGACTAAAGTCATGACTAACTGACACAATTCTTTGAAGCGGAAAATCGACAAATAATTTTAGAGATTTTTTCAAAATGAAAATGAAAACAGACTACCCAAAAGTAACTACACCAATGATTAAAATTTTTAATGTTTTAAAAAAATAAATATTGTAAACCTTGTAAATAACGATTACCTTGTATATGATTTTAAGTTCTTACAAATTTTCATTATACAAATTTCAAAAATAATGATAAAAAAGTATTTTACATTTACTTTTTAGTATCGTCTTAAACAGCAGCATAAATCTTAGTATTCGAAAGATATAATGTAAACAAAATAAAAATATGGCAACCTTGGTTTTATAAAGGAAACAGTATGCCGACGCCAATCAATTTTGATATTTCAGTTATTTTCATTATTAGATGAGAATTAAAAATCCTTTTTAATTGAAAAATTAACGGCGTTGTGAAGTCTGTTTAGTTCATATCAAATCCTCTCTAATCATATTTAATTTCAGTGAAATCTATCTAACGTAAAAGAATTATCAAAATTAAGCCATAAACAAACATTCTACAGGAGTAATGCTTAAGCGAGGCGCCCGCGATATTTCGAGAACCCTGAATTCGAACTTCATGCAAATTAGTATAGTTAGGTTTTATGTAGTCCTGAATAATAATTCGTTGGCACTTTATTCTTAACGAAATCCCTAAACAAACATTCAGTAAAATTAGTATCGTTAGGTTTTATGCAGTCCTGAATAAGAATTCATTGATATTTTATTATTAAAGAAATCCCTAATAGCCCTTTAGACATTTGATACCAAAAATTTAGTCCCAGGTGCCCATGACTTCCTAGTTAATGTAATAAAATAAGATTATAGTGCGTTTTTGAGAGATCAATGTATCCAATAAAAAAAACTGTCAAAATCAAACCTAATCAAAGATTTTACAACGATGTGCGGGGCGCAAACGATATTTCAAACACCCTGTATTGAAACATTATAAAAATGGTTGGATTCTAAGTACCCCTGAATAGGAATCGTTGCCAATTTATTTTTAAAAAAAATCCCCAATAGTACTTCTTCTTTTGTTAAAAAGTCTCAGTTGACCATGACTTCAGGTTGATGGAACAAGAAACATAAGGATTTTCTGCATTTTTCAGAGACCTATCTAACAAAAAAAAATTATCAAAATCGAACCAATAAACAAAGATCTTACAAGGGTGTACAGTTCTTAATAAAATGAATAAAATCTTAAGTCGATGTTCTTACCTGTCCGTCGTCTTCCACATATAATAATACTCGATTATATTCTTCAACGTTTTCCACGGCAAAAAATCCCGACGGATATCTTTGAAGTCTTTTCCGTATTTATCCAGAGCTTCCTCGAACAAGTTGGCTTCCGACGCGCTCCACTCTTCCATTTCGTCTCTACACAACACGGGCCCGCTCGACGGTACCAAAGAACACAACACACTAGCTAAATCGTAGTTATGGCGGTGGAGCGTGTCCATCGCGTGAAACAAAGTTATGTCTCGGCTGGCCGCTGCGGCCGACATGTGCAGCGACGGCTGTTTAACACTCGAACTACAATCCAGCGCCCTGGCAAAAGTGCCCACAGAGCGAGAAACCACTAAAAACTGATCTATTTGTCGGTCACTAAGATTGTGGGTTGGCGTCCATACTAAGGTTTCGAGTTCCGAGAGTTCGCGCCCATCACTTTCACCCTCGCGTAACATTGGTGGCACGTCGCACTGGTAACGACTACCTACACGAATTTCGCCCTTATCCGCGAGTAGAGTCTTTTGAGTCGGATCGAACACCAGGCAGTAGAAGAACATGTCGTCTTTGTTAAGGTACGACGAAAGGGCCTCGGTTTCGTTGAACAACGTGACGGAACATTTACCGCGTATGTGGGTGGCTGGAAGGGTCTCAACCTAAGCGAACAAAAGACAATTACTCGCAATTTTCCAGACAAATTTCTTCTGAGCCACTCAAGGTCGGCAAAGCGTGGCTCGCGAACTAAATGTAGCTCTTTACATTACTGAGTGGTGGGTGGCTCTTCCACAACAAAGCACATGTACAGAAAATTTTGAAAATACAATATAAAAAGATTTCAATTTTCGCATTGTTGATCACTGGCTCTATTATTGACTAACAAGTTTGCCCATAAACCATTTGACAGACGTCTAGCAACGATCTCAGATTATTTAGTAGTGCTTCAGACCAAAATTAGACAAATGATTTTCTCCCAGTAATATAACATAATATTTTTCAAAAAAATATCATTTAAATATAACCAGTCAGCATTTCACAATAATAATAGTCCATTTCAGGATGGATTCTACTACTACTTATTGGGAAAGTAACTCAATAAAAGTCCACCTTTTTATGCATATTCAAATACCTGCTAATTTAACATAAATAATAATCATTTTATAGTCAGGTATAATACAACCAAAAATATAGTGCTTTGACGTTTTAAGTATTTTACAGTACCTTAACCGCAGACCTTTGCAGGACCGTGGTAAAACCGATCCCAACAGACGTTTATTCTAAACTTAAAATTTTTATTTGAAACGTAAATGGACCGTTTTAAATTTGATTAAGCAATGATGTTGCGGGATATTTCCGAATAAGTAGGTGGTATGTATCGTTTTTAACGTTTAATCTAAATTGTAATATATATTACGGAGGTGTTTGACTATGATCCTTGCAATAGGTACGTATTTATGTGCCTGATTCTCGAGCTTTGGCCCCGTTTTCACTGGATAATTCAAAGGGAAAAAAGGGTACCTTAATTTTGTCTACCGAAAACGTCAAAGATTCAGGTGAAAATGTCATGAAAACATGACTGCGGAAATATTTGAGAACTGGTTTGAAAATAAAGGGTTGCCAAAACTATCGCCAAATACTGTTTTGTGTTGGATAATGCCTCGTATCGTTGAGCCCAAATTAGAAAAATTCCAAATACTTCTTCAAATAAAGAAGAAATTAACGAATTTCTGTACGGAAATGATTTATATTTTGAAGAGAGCTATACAAAAAAAACAACTTCTGGAATTCTTAAAAAAAAAAACATTTTAATAAAGACTACAAAATCGATTCTATAGCACAACAAAGGGGACATGAAATCTTGAGATTACCAACCGCGTATCATAGTATATTTAACCCGATTGAGATGATCTGGTTTGAGTTGAAAGCGCATATAAGAAGAAATAACACTGCACCGAAATTTAGTGAGCGTAATTGGGCAATAGGTAGCTAAAATATCATTACAAAGCTGGTCTAACTGTGAAAAACCAATAATAAAAGAAGAAAATATTTATCGAACGATTAGTGGCGGAGTTGATCATTGAACTACGTGACGACAGTAGCGATGGTGATGATTTTTTAAGTGACTGACACTTTATTATTATTACATTTAATATTTTGTATATTAATAATAATGATACTATGTAGAAATGTATTGAAATAGAACATAATAAATTGTTACTTTGTACTAATTTTTTTATGTACATGTTTCAAGAATTGCTCGGCGAAAAAGATTGAAAACATACTTATATCCCGCTTATTAGTGTAAGTAGATAAATTCCTAGGGCGGCCCTGGAATGGTTACGGGTAAGGGTCTGCTCGGCAGGGTGCGGTTTTGAAGTAATAAACAGTGGACAAGATTAATGAAGGGGTCAGTTGTAAAAGCACTATATTTCTGGTGCAAGCATAAATGTAAATTTTAAACCCCCTAACTATGAGGTCAAATAAGTTATTCTTTTGGAGGCGTTCTGCGTGCCGCCAGCAACTAATTGCAGTCAGAAACTTTCATAGGTCTACAAACGACGCACAGCACAAATCCAAATGATTTGTTAATAATAATGTAATTTAAGTACCTGCCGTGACAAAAATAGTTCTCTATGCTTCATTTGATGCCGCTGCTTTGGACTCAACTGGTCGCTACAACGGGAAGAATCAGAAACCGGGCTTCCATTGGATTCATCTAAGGCACCTGAAAGAGACAAATCCTGGATAATTCTGGGAAACGAATAAGCAATAACGTTGCCACTACATTAAAACTACATGATGGGTAACAAATCCTTCTCCCAAATAATCTAAATTAAATTAAATAAATCAAATAAATTGGATTCAAATGAATTTAAAATGGAAAAAACTTAGCCCATATACGAAATTACCAATTACTTATGTAAGCTGTATTTTTTTAATGTTTTAATGTTTATTGCAGTACTTTTTAAATGGAATATTTATTATTTTCAGAAGAAATGTATTTTTTGTCACACTGTAATTTTGTCTATAGACGCTGCTAGAATGTTTTGACAAAATATAAATTACAGAAAATACAGGATTCCTGTATTCGATTTATTTACAACCTTAAACGAAAAGATCGCGTAAGTCATAAACCTCACGATTTAAAATGGTTAAATATATCGAGCCGAGAATTACATTTGGCTTGTTTTCTTTAACACTGGATGCCCCTTGTATTTCCTTCGCCGAGCTTAAAATAAAGGCGGTTTTATTTATTTATATTAATAGTTTACATATTAGCAGCGTCCAGAACGGTCTGGGTCCGGCCCTGTCCAAGACGAAAAAAATTAGAATGTTCGAACGGACACCCTTCGAGAGTCGACTAGAAAGTTCGACACCCATTTCGAAACGACGGTTCAACAGAGAGCAGAAGTAAGAAAAAGGAAAAAGTAGAACGTGATATTTTTCGGAAGATCTTGGCGCGAGAACATAAATAATCGACCGATATAAATAATAGACGTTATATATATATAATTAGTAGTGTGCGCACGCACTTTAATTGTTTTTTTCTACGGATAATATTTTCAGTTCAGTTAAGTTTTACGGGGAGTGATTTATTTAATTTCACCGTCGTGCGTGACGAATCCGAATGATGTTGGTTGATTTAAAAACGTAACAGCAATGCCGAATATTGCACCAAAATTTGTTAGAATAACAGACAGTATAGGTGTATCAATTTTTACGGTCTCTGATAACCCGCAATTGAAACTTCGAAAAAAAGTGGGTAATACTCAAATCTTAATTCAGGAATGACCTCGGATGTAATTTTTTAGAACAAAAACAAGTGCAAGATGGAAAAAATACAATAAGATTTACAAATATAACTACATATTTATAAATAACAAACAGTACGACAGAACGTGCCACAGCAACGCGAAATGAATCCTGCAAACCGTCGATCAATACCTCGTATTAAATAATTCAGATGCCTAAATTAAATTTTGAATTTATCACGAAAATAACTTTAAAATTAATTAATAGCTACTATAATTAATTAGCTTGTCGGCGGTGTCACGTACTTTTGTATTCGCATCCAAGAAAATTTTAATAAAACCATACTAAAATTATAGGGAGTTAAGAGAAGTTATTCGCAGATAAAATATAAAGATTGTTCCAACATGACAGGAAATCATGTCAAAGCCGGTAATTTTCAGTTGCCCAATCATTTCTTGACACATCAAACTAAAAAATACATTAATCGACAAGAAATTTGTGTTGGAACAAAGCTATAAGGAGACTGAAAAAATTGTACTCAATTTTAAAATTAGTTTGGATGGGGTGCGGGAGTTACAGTAACTGACAACTAGATTCACACTGCAACTTTATCCTTTTTAAAGATTTGCTTTAAAGTGTCACACCAGGGTAGTGACTGTGACGTAGTGTTCCGACTGGTCGATTGACCATGGTCAATTGATGACCACTTCTCAATTGACCGGTCAATTGTAGAGTGTTATCAATCTATTTTAATAGTATATTTTGCAACAAGTGCCGTAAACGGCATTTGACTCACGAGTTTATTTGACACGAGCGGAGCGAGTTTTTAATAAACGAGTGAGTTAAAAAGTTTACCGAACGTGTTGCATACTATACTTTTTCTTCTTTAGTTTTTGGGTACATTTTCGCAAAACACGAATACATTCACTGACATGACCGTCAGAATTGACAAACGTCAAAATTCAAAGCGTGGGAAATATCTCCGAAAGCATCCGATTGCTCCCAAATACGTGCGGTAAAATCCCGGAAATGTCCGAAGTGGCTCGAATTCATGGGAAACGAAATTGACGTGGTAAAGTGACGCTTCCCGCACGCTAGATCGGTGGGTAATTAGGTATTTTACAGACGGGAGTAGAAAAAAAAGTTTACCGAACGTGTTGCATACTATACTTTTTCTACGACCGTCCGTTTTTGGGTACATTTTCGCAAAACAACACAAATATATTCACAGACATGATCATCAGAATTGACAAACGTTAAAATTCAAAGCGTGGGAAATATCTCCGAAAACATCCGATTGCTCCCAAATCCGTGCGGTAAAATCCCGGAAATGTACGAAGTGGCTCGGATTCGTGGGAAACTAAACTGACGTGGCAAAGTGATGCTTCCCGCACGCTAGATCGGTGTGTAATTAGGTATTTTACAGGCGGGAGTAGAAAAAATAAATTATTATGCGTTTGTGATATTTACCTATAACCCTCTTCAAGGAATATCCGAATTCGATACTTATTCGGGGAATCCCCAAAAATAAATAAATAAATAAATATAAATTTCATGGTATTTCTAAAATTATTTCGGTCAATTGACCAGTCAATAGACTGGTCCACAACCTTACTGTGAGGTAAGCTAATGTTAATCCTGAATGCAAATTTGTATGAATTTTAACAATATCCAGGAGAAACCCAATAAGAGATTAACAAAACGTTAATAAATACGTATCTAACAGTACCCAGTTATCTTGCCCCTTTTTCTGTGATAGGACGTGTTTTAGAGGTGCCGGTAATATTCTCGCCAATCAACGTTAAATTTTTGCTAACGTCACTGAGTCCAGCTTACCTTGTTGAATTGGTCACATGTGAAAACTGAAGTTAGTAGGGTGATCATAACAATTTATCTCACACATTTTTGCGTTTTGAAAAGGTTAAACAAAATGGTTCCGTATCGTAGTGAAGTCGTAGTAACTTGAAAAAACTAGAGATTAAACAGTTACTTCGTTATTTTAAATGGGGCGCCCGCATTTATTGTGTTTTTGTACACTAAGTATCACAAAGTTCAGCCATTGGTGCTATTTAAAGATTTAATTAAAAAACTATCAGGAATGATTGGTACGTTGCTTTAAAATTAAAATTTAAATTGTAAAATTTAAAAATATTAAAATTAATTTCGCTTAAAATGTAATATTTTTTTGAAAGCGATCTTATTTTCCGCTAAGAATGAGATCAGTTTTCCATTATCTCCCCTAAACCTAAACCAACATGTTTTCTCGATTCTGACTAATGTTTTGACCGAGTGTTTTTTCAAAACACGGACGTAACCAAAATATTCGTCGGAAACCTCTTTGAACAACCGATTCTGCATTCACAATTTTGCCGAGGCGCAGTTTAAATGAATAGGTGTTAAGTTTGCAGATGCAGATCTTTATGAATTTTATTAAAAACATGACGAGTCCTGTTATACACAGTTATTTTTTGTAGACCTAGGCTATATATAATAAGATCCATCAAATTATCAATGCGAAAATCAAATCAAAAGGTAAGTATAGAAATCCAAACATCAAACAGTGTATGTCTACCCTTTGCACTAACAGCGTTAATTTATTTTCCATTCGCTAATGGAAAAACAAGAGCGACGGATATACACCGAATCACCATCCGGCGGAATCTTCCATCCCCGCTTCCACCGTTGTCTCGCATTCTTACATATTCTATTGATCTGATGGTGGGTGGAACCGGGGTCGAGGTGGTGGCAGACCAGGGGGGAGATGACGGGACGCGAGGGCAGCGGTTCATTAGCAAGGGGCGGTCGGTCGGCGGCAACACACCATGCACCCACAGTCCAAATATGACCGTTTTCAGCAGTCCGCCGAAATTCCGGATGTTTTGGCGGCAGCACTGACCAACAGTTACAACAACATGGAAACGCTGATTGGGTTCGAACGAGAAAAATAAGCAACAAATCCGGCGAATTATTACTAAAAAAAAAAAACGGCCAAATCCGCAGACGATTGGAAGTTATTGTTAATGTTATTGATTAATATTAATTGATACGCTGTCAAATAACGTCAAAACTTCACACACAACAATTCTTAATAATTATAGTGCATCTGCCAAGCGAAAATGCTGGAAATTGTTTTCGAGTTTCTGAAATCGCCACCAGAGGCGTAACTGTTATTCTACATTTTTAATTTAAAACAAACATTTCTAATATTGCTCATGATTAAAGTGTGTACTAGTCGTTTGCCCCATCTCTGCGAGGAAAGTAGTGAGGGCTGTTCGATTATTCTTTTAAATAAATGTCCGTATCGCCAAAAAACGCATCTTCATAAATTTGGAGTGGTTAAAAAGGGCTTTTCCTAAACTATCAATCGAAGCATGAGTGACGCGATTCTTTGCCGCCGGGTGGTGTTTTCTGACGCAATCGTCAAAAAAATATTTTTCTGGAAAAATAATAAATGCGACGATATGACTTTTTGTCATTAGATAGGAAAATAAGCGCCTAACAACCAGGCGAATAAATAATAAATGAAAAGTTGGATTTTGGGAACAATTTACCCCGTAGCTGCCATTAGTACTTTTGCTTGGCCGTTATCAAATACTTAGTATCACCATTTATTTTTTCACTAAAAATTAGTTTTAATCACTAACTTGGTCACTAATCAATTGTTGGCGACTATTAACGTGTTTAAGTAGTAAAGTGTAAAAGACCATTTAAAAAATGAATACATCTCTTTTGGCATAAATAATTCGTTTCTAATTATCAAGATTGCTATGAAAACAAGTATGGTTTCTATCTAACCAAACGCTACGCATCTTTCAGATTAATTGATGCTTAAAGAATATCTACCTCCACCACTTTTCTTACAGATATAAAGTAAACGGCATTAAACCAAACAGACTTCAATTTGTCTCAGCTTTAAAATAGTACGCACTTTAACTGCGGTTAACACTAGAAATTTCTCTAGAAACCGACTTTCAAAATTGAAGATAGCAATTACGAACCCAGGGGGCCACTTCAGAAACTCGGAAATAATTTTCGGCATCTTTTTTTGGTAGATTTACTTAAAAAATAAAATCAAATTTCTAGGAAAATGCGCGTTCCCAATACCGTACCTGGTCGCCCTTACTGGGACATCCGGTATATAAAAAGATACGGATATCTCAAATTTATAAGAAAAAATTGAAAACAATTATCTTCTCCGCGTCCAAGACTTGATGTGATTTGCAGGGCACTTGCCAGAATATAAATTTCACAGAATGTAGATTAAACACATATTACAAAAAAACTAAAATGGTTTTCAATTTTTTATAAAAGCCTGGTATATTCGAAAATAAGAAAGATATCAAAATTCGCCAGAATTTGTTCTTCTAATACACCGCGCGGATAAAAATGTTTAATCGTTTTGGTTTTTCTAATTAACATTCCTCCGATACTTTTCAATATAACTCTTAACTCCTTTCGACGATTTCTTTTCAAATTAACCTTATAATTCATAATAATAATAACAATAAGCGTTATTTACTTGTAAACAAATTAACTTTGTTAAGAAGATAAACGAAAACTGTATACACATTTGAGAATAATTAAGAGACCTGATTAAAAATTAATTAATTAATTAAATTATTTTTTGTTTTTTTTTTTTGAGTACGTACGTAAACTGAACAAAATTAATTTAATATTACGTTAAATAATATTAAATTATTATGCATAAGGCGAAATAGATCCAAGTAACGTGCGTTAACTAGCAGGCAGTTGTTTAAATTCTTGTTGTGTCTTTTTTATATTGGCCACGCTCTCATTTACACCATAAATATTCATCTCGACGATTTTACACATTGCTTATAGCTACATATAGTTGGTTTATTAAACTTCGAGGAATGACAAAATATCTTAATTTTTGGGTTCTAAGTTTCATGTGCAATTTTTTCAACATTTATATAGTTCTTTCAAATCAAGTATTAAATATTAATTAATTATAATTATAAACAATTTTAATACGAACGTCGTCCATATGATATTTAATAAAAAGTCTCTAAAATGTGTCATTGTGTTAGGTGACGGTCCTCAACCATATTACTGTAATCATTACAGGCTGTAACTAAGGTGAAATTATTACACATTTTCCGCCACTATTTGCCAAAGCCAAAGTGAAAACTGTTAAACAACACTTACATCTTGTTGAAAATATAATGAACTCTGAATATATTATGATGAAATACTACCCAAAAATAGTTGATTTTGGCTTCAAAAGTGTTGAAATGAGTAGGTATATTAATTCCTCGTGTCATTCGTAGAATATTTTGAACGTAGACACGTGTGCTATCAAAGCAGATACCGCATCAATATGCCCGCAACATAATCGAGAAAATTTTATTGGCAAAATATTTGTGATGTTCCTTTCGCTAATTATCGAAGGTTCAATATTGGCGTCTTCATTTTCCAAACTTTAACTAAAGCGAATTGCTTTTTAACAGTTTTAAACACGCGTAATACTAATATGTTTTCTAATTATTTACAATTTCCGGAAAATTTCCGTAAAATGACTAATGTTTGGAGTCTGGCGCGGAATATTTCTAATAAGCACTGCTATTATAACCATTACATAAAATTACAAAACATAGGTAACCATTATATAAAATTACAAAACATAGGTAATTAACAATTCGAACCTTCGAATCTCCTAACAAGATAGTTATCAAGCCAAGTTTCGCGCCCATCAAAAATCAATCTTAATTAATCAAATTTGGGTAAAATTCCGATTATACGATATGGTACCATTAAATAATAACAAAAGAAATAATTTTTTTATAAGTTGTTGAGAATTGTGTATTTTCCAATGGAACAAAATAAATCAAAAATGCAAGACAAAAATTAGTACACTTTAAAAAATTATGAACGATGAAATGATGAAACGTCGGGATTACAAAAATTTCGACATTATCATATATATAGTTTTCAAATAAAATTTTAAATAACCAAAAAACCAAGTAGAACGATTTTTTTTTTCGAATGTCGTGTGAAATAAACTCCCAATTTTTTAAATTTCCAAATGTTTTGTTAGCTCTGCAAATGTTTAAAACCGCAAATGAAAGATGTGTATATTGAATTAAGCAGTCAACGAGGAAAAAGTAATGATTTTTTTTAAAGGTGTCTTCCAATTGTGACTGTCAAAGAAGATTTAACCTTTTGCAGTTTCACTATGCGAAATCGCGCGAAATCCCTCGAAATCATACGAAATTCGACGAAACCAGGCGAAATCTAAGAAATCACGCGAAATCATTGCCGAATTCAGCAAAATCTCTAAAGAAATTAGGTGAAATGCGCCAGCCATTAGCGAGATATCGGGTCATAAAATAATGACGATCTCGGAATTGAGGAAGTAAGTAGTGAAAAATTAATAGAGGAAAACCTTGGTAATCTATTATATAAAATTTGCACTAAGAAATAAGAATTAATTTGACAAATCAAAAATATTATGGTTTTCAAATGTACAAATTATTCATTCTCTTTCCGTTTTGTCTCGTTCAAGTATCTTCATAACCATTAAAGATACATACTAATAACTTGGCTATTGTTGAAATAAATTTTCAGAAGAAATTGAAAGCGCAATCCATATTTGGTTGTTTCTACAACTGCAGTTTCTATTGACATTAAGAAGATGCCTGAATGTTACAAATATCCTTTTAATTTGTATTATTATTACTTAATTTGTTTCATTTACTACCATACTAACTTTTTATTCAGTAAAACGTTGTATATTTTTTTATTATAATCGTAATGGGATTAAAACTTTTAAGCACTAATTTTGAAACAGAAAATTAGCAAAACATAACGGTACAGTATTTTAACAATGAAAAAACATTTATGGCTACCATTTCGAAAACTACAATTTTGTGAAAGTTGCAAATTTTTATATTTATTTACTTATTTATTGATCACAATGTCTTTATTTATTTTCAAAATATCAATATAGACCACTCAATAAATCAACCCGAAATATAAAACCAAGGTTTTAGTTAGTTAGACTTGCAAACCACTTTGACATAAAATTCAAAATTTCCCACAAACGATCAGATTTAGGTATTATATATATAAAATATGCCATGTGCCGAGTAATTCAAAAATCCCTATATATAGAGTTCCGCTTCAAATAAGGAAGTTGATAGTCATTCACGGAAATACAAACTCCTTGTAAATGGAGAACTACAATATTTTACTTATGTAATTGGCATAATTTATTTCATAAATGATGGTAAAACAAATACTGCATTTTCTTTTACAAATTTCATCCAGCAGGCAGTTTTTGGTAATTTACCTGCATTGCTAAAGCTTTAAAAATAGGAAACAAATTGGAGTGGTTTTTAATGTCTTTACCACTTTGTGAGACTTTTTCAATTTTCAATAAATGTAATTTTTTTAAAACCTAAACTTCTTCATAAGCTATAAGTCAGCTAAAATTGGAATCACCATACCAAAACGAAATTGGCTTTCTTTTGGCATACTAAGAAAACGCAAGTTTTGCAAACAAGATCATTTCATGTTCATTATAGTGGGAGTTGATTGTTAAAGACCCTATACCAGCTCTTTTTATGGCGTTAAAGTTGAAATACAGTTCAAATTATCTCTCTCTCTCTCTCCTCTGGTAGAAACAATTCAGCGAAATGGGACAAAATGAAATTCCTGCGCAAAAAGTCTAATTTTAGGCAAAGCCACTAAAAAATGCAATCTTTTAAAAATGCCAAACCAAAAATTTTACTCAAATTTAAAAGAATTTAAAATGAAATTACCTTTTCCGTTATATCTGGACGATCTATTTTCACATATCATAATTCGTAGTTTAAGAATAATTCCAATGTTTCCTGTATAAAATTCGTAAAATTGCATTTTGATAAAAATGATGTTTAACCGTAATAATAGCGATAGCTTCTTCCCCAGTCCTGCTCCCACCACAGATTTTAATTTGTGAGTCTTAGTAGCTTATGATACCTCATTAAAATTATTTAACTGAGCAATCATGTGAAATGGCGCGAAATCATGCGAAACCGTGTGGAAATCACTGATTCGCGTGTCATAATTTCCACCATTTTGTATATAATCAGATTATTATAGATTACGGTGATATTAATAAATATAATACTATTTCTCCACTAGTACTGTGTGTTAGTTTTTATAAATAAATTCAAATATACGATATTTCTTTCAAGATGATTCACAAATGTTAAACGACTGTCTTTTTTGACTAACCTTGTATAATAATAATGGAGATTATAAACAGATTTCCGTATCCGTAAACGAAATTTCAACTGTAATTTTAACGGAGTTTCAGCGCAATAGGCGTCAGAACAGAATTCAAACGTTTGTTTATTTATTTAGATGCTAAACCGCGCCAAAGTCTTAAAAAATAAATATTGGCGGTACATTTCTAGGTGGGGCTATTAAGCCTGATAGTTATTACTAGTCCGGAAGTTGTATTCTACGCGTTTATTATTTAGGAATCTAACGACGACTTCTGGTGTCGTCAGTTACGTGTACTATCGATTCAATACCATTATTTATTTATAACGGTTTATTATGGTAAACTAATGCAGTAATGACGTCAATATTGTGCATAGATAAAAAATAATGTATATTTACTAATCGCTACTAATTTACTTCATAAAACGCGTGGATTATGACGTAACTTCAAAAGAATACCAATATCAAATATCAAAAACTCGATTTTTTATATTTTAATTACACTTGTAATTGGAATTCTTTATTATTGGATCTAAAGACAGTACGGGACAATAAACGGCTGCAAATACTAGAGATACTATCATTCAAGGTCACATGGGTTGCCATTTCCTGGACGAGTGAATGAGGCCACGTAAGACAACAAACCATATTTACAAAGGTATGAGGGACATCGATATTATCATTAATAATACGATAAGAACATTTAGCCTAAATATGAGAGCGAATTTGGCATCTGCTTTTAGCCACTGAAAAGCCACTCTTTGAGCTTTAACCTGAATTAAACTAAACCAATATTTTCCGGCGGTGAATGTCACAAGTTGGAGACTACACTGTCTAGAGTAGTCCAGTCCCTATTGACATAAAAAAATATTTGTTTATGTATGATAGAGAACGGGGAACAGACTTGGACGCTTGTTGATTTCATGGACGTCTGGAATGACGCAAAACGCATGCATTTTTTTAATTTAAAACGTATATAGAAAAACCGTTGATTATCACATATACAATGCGACATATAGTCAAAATCAATATATCGATTATGTATTAATTTTGTAATCTAAACAACTGAGTACGATTAAAATAAAAATGAAATGAAAATGAAAAAATCGATTTTTGGTTCAGAACTGTTTAAACGCGATTAGCGATGTATAATGCGTCCATTTTGATGGTTCATTTTCGCGATTTCGACTGTAATTGCATTCAATCTAGATAAGGTTCTTTTTGTTGTTGTAATAATCACAAATTGTCGCAATCTATTTCCGAGTCACTCTGCGCTTTAGTCCTTGCCATAAAATCCAAAAATTGATGAGGTTTTTCTAATTTGATTACACCATCAGATTCACAATCGTGACAAATAAATGCATCAATTAAATTACTTTCAGATGTGATTTTTTTTTGCAAATAATAAAAATGTTATTCCTACATATCTACGAATTTAAGTTAAGTTCGTTAGATTTTTGTGTCAAGATACCAATCACAAAATAAGTAGGCGTAGTTTTATATTGTTATAAATAGCATTCGCAGCTGCCCCTTGTTAATTTTTCATAAATGGAAAAATCTTTATTTTGTATATATAGAAACGACTGGAACAACTTCAATGCTGTTAATTAGGAACCCAAAAAACCAGGAAAGTTTAAAGTTGCTTTGCAAAATTATTAACTGCGTTACAAAAACGCTAAAAAATGTCGGAATTATTAACTACAAAATTAAATTAAATATAAAATTGTTAATATTTGAAAAAAAAAAACGCCCGTTATTGAATAGCACCCATGTTCGTTTATTTGGTATTTAGATTCTTATCAGTATTGACATTTTGTCAATAGTTTACGTTTTA
Organism: Cylas formicarius; assembly: GCF_029955315.1. Taxonomy (NCBI): domain Eukaryota; kingdom Metazoa; phylum Arthropoda; class Insecta; order Coleoptera; family Brentidae; genus Cylas; species Cylas formicarius. The sequence continues at coordinate 8,322,516 of NW_026844214.1, read as the reverse complement.
TGCTCCAAGATCAAATATATACACTATTTTTCGATTTAAATTGTTTATAAAAAAATGCATTCTCGTGATGGTAAATTCACACCTCATTTAGATTGAGCAATGAAATTTATTTTGTTTTAGGGACTTATCCACCCCATTCCACTTTCGACAATATTGCACGTTATTTTTCTTATCTTTAAAGATAGCTGTTTTCATTTTTAGAGTACTACCCCTTTTATCTTTAGTCCCTTATGTTAGAAAGATGCTAATAACTGTTCCAGTGCTAAGATTACGGGGCATCGCAAAAAAGAAATTATTTTTTATTACCAAAATCACAAGGCATATGTGAGTAGAATATATAAGCCAAATTTTATGTGATGACATTAATAAAATAATCAACTAACCATAACTTTCAAATCTCGTTTTAGATACATCTAAATCTAAATACAAAACAGGTATAATAACCACTGCATCACCAACTAGAATCCGTCAATCAGTAATATAAAACATCAAAATTTTTTGTTTTTCGGATGCTTTTTTTTAACAGACATTATTTAGAGCAATTGAAAAGCTTCTTATTACCAAAATGTTTTTTTCAAATATCCCCATAGCTGCGCAGTTCGAATGAAAATCAGATCAGATGTGCAAGGTAATAGGGATCATAATTACCTAAACTTCCTCCACAAAAGGAATAGTACCCAATTTAGATGACACAAGCGCCTTGCTTGGGCTCTACCTACGATTTTGCCTCGTCCAGTTTTTGCGTATAATTATAAAAGTACAGCCCCGTCAAAAGAACAAGCATCTCGCAGTTGTCATAGCGACGCGGTCTGATCCGGTACAGTCGTAGCATGATTTCGCGAAACACATACACACGGTTGGCCTTTCCGTGTGACAAGACAGGTACAGTCGCGGGCATATCGATCGCTCCTAATCAAGATATTTGGCCCATTCACATATATAAATATTAACCAATACCGAAATTTTAAGTCTACAAAAAAACACACATTGACGATCACTTACATTGGTGTTTGTCGGCAAGCTGAATCAGCTGTGTCGGCAAATCCCTTCGTCTGTAAAAGCACATCACCTTGGCTTCTACATTTCCCGACGCGGTTTTGTTTAATTCTTCAATACGTCGGATTTGGAACGGCGATGTCGATGACGTTTCAAAGTACACGTAATCTGCAAAACTCAGGTTGCATTACATTACGTTCCGGGTTAATTTTAATTTATTTGTATACCGATCTTTAATATGTCATAAACATTTCATCGACCATTTTAAAAATAGACTGTCTCAATGATACACCAACCAGGTACACCTATTTCTGATTTCCCAAAAATCTAAAATGATTTTCTACAACCTCAAAACAAAAACAAACAGTTTACCGACCATTTCAAGTTCATCATCCCCAATAAAAAAAAATCATTTGTATATGATTTTTAAGTAATACATGCATACCCGCTATAGATAGACGATGCATAAGAATGGTACCTAAACTATATTAAACCAGCAAATTCACACTCCTACTTAATTAAAAAATTGTAGGCGATAGTATGCGACCCGAAATTCAACAAACAAGGAACTACGAGTGGCTCTTGCCTGGGCTTATCTATGTACCTGGTGTCAAATTGAAAGTACGTATTCCAGTTTTAATTAATTTTGCCACTTAATCAGCTCCGTTGTTTATTTTTTAGCCAATTTTATATTCGTAAGCTTATTGCATTTAAAAGGGTTAATAGCACATTAAGAATTATGTTACATGTTACGTAAAGGCAATAGCTATTCCCGAACATAGGTATCTAAACGCTTCATAAACACAATATGACTATTATAGAGGAAGAGCTCTTTTGAGCAAAGCCGGTTAATTATAATCAACTACTCACCTCCGACACGATACATGTTGGCTGTCATTTTTAAGCACTATAAAGTAAATGTTACGTTTTAAAACTATATCGAAGACACACACATTTTTCGAAATAAACACCCGATTTTTTTCACTCTTTTGTCACTTCACCACATACCACCACCAAGCTTCCTGACGCCATTTTCTAAATAAACTCCCCGTTTGCTGCTGGCGGCTGGGAAAAAGAATTCTGAATGAAATATTCATTTTACAGCGCCAAAAGAACTCGTAGCGGTGGGTAGCGTAATTAGCAAGTAACGTTAGAATTTACATTACAGTAAGCCGCAAAAATTTTAATTTTTAAAAAATATTCTCAAAGTCACAAATGAACAAAGTGAATAAAGACAAAACATCAATTTACACAATTACAATTTGGTGGCGTCCTACCAAATTTTATGATAAACTCAAACATAACAACAGGGAAAACTATGATGTTTTTATCCATGAATTTAAACCATGTGTTTGGAATATTATTAATAAACAAACCTTTTTAAAAGTCGATGAAAAATTATTTTTAATTTTTGTCCAATTTCAGAAAATGGTAATAGCGCCACAGAAATTTTTCGTTTTCTTTCATTTAAAATAATTTGTTTATTTTAAAGGCTTCTCCTTTTTTTTTTTTATAAACTACAAGGACTCGAACAAAACTAACCAATCTCGTATGGTATTTGTCTATTCAATGTCAAGACATAGGATCGACATAGACTGGGAACCTTATATTCCTCATAGATCCAACCAAATGAGCTAATCAAAACTAATGTATTTGACTAAATTTGCTCTTGAAATATGGAATATGCGGAAATAAGGTAATATACTTTTGTTCACCTTAGCATTGGCTGCAATTACTATGTTGTAGATCATCTGCAACAATTGTAGAAAATCCTTATAAAGGACCAGCAAAACTTTTCGTTGAAGGGATGGTTAATGCCTACCAACCACCCCTAGCAGGTGTACAAAAACAGTTGAATGAATTGGTGTAAGGCTATCTATCCATAACACTGTATATCAATTTCTTGAATCATCATTAGGGGCCAATATTTTTAGAGAGCAACAGGAAAATTTACTATCAAAAATTCACTTGGAGTATGCGAGTATATTGGATATTCAGGGTTCTCCTGATCTTCAAGATATGTTTAATAAAATGAAAACTTATAACAGTAAGCTGCAAGACATCAAAAAAGATATGAGGATTTTGCATGAACAAGGCGCAAAATTAAGGGTAGAATTTTTAGAATTAGTTTATATTTTGTAGTAATTTTACTTTAAATTTCAGAAGAGAGCAGCAAAACTGCAACTGGACCAATAAAACTCACAAACTATTTTGTATAAAATATGATTTTAGCAACCAACATCAGTATAACAAGAAGGGCCACTTTTTACATTGTGTTTTAGCTGACATGCTCTAATGTAATTATCAATTACATAAACATTAAGATTATTGTAATTTTTAAGAAATATCGAATTTTATTTTATTTATAAAGTTTATAGCGGACATGTAAATTGACCCTATATACAAAAGGCTTTATTACAAGTAATTGCAGATGAAAGTTTCACCTCCCAAATATGATTTTAAAAAATGTCAATGGACAATTGGTTTAAAAAATTGTGGGTATTGCAAAAATTAATCACGAAAATTAAAAGCTATTATAAAACAACTCAATAAAAAATTTGTTTAAAGAACAGTATTTCAATATATGTAAACCAAAAGGGTTCCTAAATATAATGAAATTGCACAGAAATTTCTTTTAAACAATACATAAGTTGATTAATTAGTACATATTGATTTTATGAGGCAGTTCAAACATTCTCATTTTTCTCACTTTTAGTATAGGGATTGTGGATTTTCTTTATACACACACAAGTTGATTATATAAGTGAAAAAAAACAAGTTTGCATAAAATTTGATAATTTAACAATAACAAAAAATAAAATATATTTTTTATTGCATCAAAATTTAAAAATCGAATTTTTACCAAAATAATTAAACCTATTTTGATCGAAAAAATTGCATCATGCCTATCATCAAAAAATTAAAAATACGTGGATTGCATGGTGTCTACTGCCTTTGAACTTGGTCGTTCAAAGTTCAACAGTTAACACTACAAAAAAACAGAGTATATCCGAAATATTTAAAAAATAGACCATTTTAAAACAATTTATTTTATTATAGCCTAATTAATTTATGCCATTATTTTATTTTTTTTTATAAATAGAAACTTATTAAAGGACTTTTTCTGGATAAGGCATTATATTAGCAACCCATAAAACATGTCTGTGCTGACTTAGATTTATAGTAATTATTAAAATATATCATATATATCAAATCAAAATATATCTATAAACGTAAAATCTTCATATTCATTCCACTTGATGACGTTTGACAAGATTGAATTCACAAAATAATCAGAATAAGAATGATAACAATAAAGGACTTTTATTGTATTGCATCTTAAGACTTTTTTGTTAGAAATGGAGAAATACACCCTATCAACATCAGTTTTTCATTTGTGGTACAATATGCAATAATATATAGATCGCAACGCGAATTTGGAAACTTAAACTATACTTTAACCATAGAAAACATTAACCAACATAAATGGTAACTTGCCTAATATATTTGTAGGGAATTTTAATACTCGTGTTTGGGGGTTTATTTTTGACAGCGACAGCACATTAGTCTGTGAAAAGAAAAGTTGGCTAACTGTTACAATTTGTTTTTCTTTATCAATTAATTCACAAAAAAATAACTGGGAAGAGTTGATTTCCCGAAGGGGAAATAGGTTTTTATTTATGTGCGGCAAAAATATTGAGTGTTTCTGAAAAAACTGTACCAGTTTTTCTCCGGCGGCACAATGTCCGACGAAAGTCACCCAAAAACCCTATATGTGGGCAATCTGGATGTTTCTGTTTCAGAAGACTTGCTATGTACTTTATTTTCACAAATTGGCCCTGTTAAAGGATGTAAAATCATTAGAGAACCAGGAAATGATCCTTATGCTTTTGTTGAATTTACAAACCACCAGTCTGCCTCTACAGCACTGATAGCAATGAATAAACGTGTTTTTCTAGATAAAGAAATGAAAGTTAATTGGGCCACTAGTCCTGGAAATCAACCTAAAACAGATACCTCAAACCATCATCACATATTTGTGGGTGATTTATCACCCGAAATCGAGACTGAAACGTTAAGAGAGGCCTTTGCTCCTTTTGGGGAAATATCCAATTGCCGCATTGTTAGGGATCCTCAGACTTTAAAATCAAAAGGTTATGCTTTTGTATCCTTTGTGAAGAAGGCTGAAGCCGAAAATGCTATTCAAGCAATGAATGGACAGTGGCTTGGGTCTCGGTCAATTCGTACAAACTGGTCTACTAGAAAGCCACCACCTCCAAGAACTGAAAAACCACAACAAAGACAAAAGCAGATTACATTTGATGAAGTGTATAACCAGAGTTCACCAACTAACACCACTGTCTATTGTGGTGGATTTAATGGTGGTCTTACTGAAGATTTGATGCAAAAAACATTTGCCCCTTTCGGCACTATAACTGACATAAGAGTATTCAAAGATAAAGGATATGCCTTTATTAAGTTTGCCACTAAGGAAAGCGCCACACATGCTATTGAAAGCATTCATAATACCGAAATAAACGGACATCATGTAAAATGTTTTTGGGGTAAGGAAAATGGAGGATTAGGACTTGACATAAATACTGCAACTTCTGGCACTTCTGGTCCACCAACAGCAGCCCCCTATTCCTATGGATATGGTGGTTATTGGTATCCTCAAGGTTATGGAAATTACATGCAGAATTATCCATACCAGCAGCAATATCAATACCCCGCAGGACAACAGTATGGTGTGGTCCCGCCCCAAGGACAATGGTCAGGCCCGCCCAGTCAGCAAACAGCCAATATGCCCGTAATGTACGGAATGGTTCAGAAATATCAATGAACTGACAAATAGTTCTGTGCAAAAGACAATTTGGTTTTGCAACAGATTTTTTTTATTTTGTAGCTGTAAATTGATAGGCGTGAATTTAAAATGAAATGAAAATTAACTGCAGTAGTAGGATCATCAAAACATATCTTCAGATGTGCTTCAACATTAAACACAAAATTTGTTTCAAACTTTGTGTTTTTGGGGTTTTACCCATTCTACTCTCTGATGGAACAATTCCCTTCCAAAAGAAAATAGCACCATTTTAAATTAAACAGTTTGTTTTTTGTCAAAACTTCATATGTATTTTGAAGTTAGGGGTTGATGAGTCCACTACTAACTACCTAATGTGGTAGGGGAAAAAAATTATTTTGGAAAATTTTGAGGGCTAATTTTTTTCTTTTTCGCTATTCAAATGTCACATGCTGTATATGTCCGGGTGGAGAGATCTTTGTTTGCTGTATTTTGACAATTAGAGTAGGGCTGCTATTTGGCATTATCCTTACTTTTTATTTCTGAAACTGTTCAAAGATTCCAAAGGTATTGAAGTAGTGTAAAGTTAAAAAAATAAACGTGCTAAATTTTGTATTTTTCCTTTACCACAAAACAAACTGTATTTATTATTTTTTGGATGATCATTAAATAGATTTCTGTATAAAGTCTTTTGACAATAGGATTGACTAAACAATGGACTAGTACAGCAGAGAATGTGGAAGGCAGATGTCGTAGATTCGCATGTATATTTAGCTTTTAGACAGTTTCAGTATATTATCCATAATCAAGTGCTATATGTAAACGAGATGGATAACATTACTATGTATGAATGCGCCAAAAGAAAATTAAAAGAATTTTATAACAAGATGTATATTATGCTAGTTGTTAATAAAATTTTAAGGTCTGGGATTTTTTGTTTATTAGAAAGTTGGTATCAGTTCGTATTAACTGTTTTTGTTCGTCAACTAAATGAAAACATCGAAACAGTTGGTTTTTTAAAGGGGTACTGCGACCTTGATCAATATCGAGCAGCAATTTTGTTCTCTATGGATTAATATTAATATTATTTAAAAAATCGCGTGTATTGAAGATTTTAACAGACTTTGAATCCAGGAACGATGTTATGGTGCAATAAAACTCTGCGCGTCTTATTATGACATATATAATTAAATTCAGAAATTGAAACGTCGCTAATTGTCCAACCCAAAGCTTATTATGGTTCATAAAAGAGACTCTCCTATTCGACAACAATTTCCTAAATCTAAAAATTACAGGGAAGAAAAATACACTGCACAAATTTTAAATCCAAAAGCTCCATCGTCTCCGCTAAAATGGAAAGTGAATTTATTGAACCGCTAAAAGTAAACGAACTTTACAGTAAAAGTAAATATTCCTGTATAATGTATAGAATTGATAGATTTAATTTTCTGCCTAAAAAACTATCCGGCATTTTTATTAATCAGTGTGCCTCTCGTGATACGCACACGATTATAAATGATTATTGTTCCAATACTATATTACTATTATTGAACTCATGTTGAACAGTTTCAAAAATATCGACAAATATTACATTTTCAATTTTTATATTGGACCAAAACATATTGTGCTCTAAAAATACGGTGTTAACGTACGGCCCTTTCTTTAATAGACCTTGATCCGATGGAATTTAATCTAAACGTTTTCTAAAACTTGATGGCAAACAGCTTCAGCCTTGCGCAGCTTGACGCAACTCCGGGTTTCCACGTTTACTCCACACAGGAAAAAGTCAGCCGATAATTTCGCGGGATCGATGTTGCATGCGACAGAAAAGTCAAACCATGGCCTAGACAACAAACGTTTCCCAAACGTCATCATTTTCAAAAAACTATTAATAGTGTCAAGATTATTTTGCTATTCTCCCCTGTGGCTACGAATAGCGTAAAGGATGAATTGAAAATAGAACATTTTCTCTCGTGTATATAGAATTGGCCGCGAACAATTATTATTACAACGGCGATATTTTTTCCTCTGAAAATGAAGACGCTGAAACTAGTGGGAAATCTTGAAATGCCTGTGATAGGTTTGGGTACCTGGAGAGCTTCACCAGAGGAAGTTCAAAACGCTGTGACGATAGCTCTAGAATGTGGATACAGACATATAGGTAAGTATACACGGTGTTTCGAAATTGAATAACAGCTGGGGTGCGGAGGTGATGGACACTTCAATACCACCGTGTGGGTGTGTAAATAACACTTCAAACTTATGAGGAATAAATATATTATGAATTTTTCCAAGAAACTTGGAAACTGGATTTGCCCTGCATCGGGGGTTGAGTCTGTCTCGCTGACGTTTCTTCAAACATGCTGCTGGATTCTTCAGAGCGCTGTCTGAAGCTAAACAGAGTCAATACCCGACACATGGGAAATTCAGATGTTTACCTAAAAGTATATAACTGTAATACAAATGTGTACATTGGGGATAAAAATGTGAGTGTGATTTTTCCGTTACTAAAATTATCCGTCAAATTTTGCATAAATTGCAATAAAATCTTAAAGATTTTGTATTGTTGGTCTGTGTACCCGTGGATTATTTTGAATACATTTGAAAAGTACGTACCTTTTATTTGATTTTTTTTTTGCGCCCTTGTGTAGAAAACAAACTATTTCTTAGTTGTGCAGTTAAAAACACAACGGTTAATAACATGATTTTAATACAACGCAGATTTTCTGTAATTAAACGCGATTCGACGTTGTTATCGTGTATTTTAGATACTGCGTTTAACTACAACAACGAGGATGCAATAGGGAATGCTTTAAAAAGTTGGATTGATTCTGGAAAAGGTACGCGCGAAGATTTATTTATTACTACAAAGGTAGGTTTTAACACAATTTGAACTATCACTTTGCGGTACGAAGTAGTAAAATATTTTATTTATCAGGACTATATAAATTTTAATTAAAAAATTCTTCCTTTCTAGTTACCAAATTTTGGGAACCGACCAACTGACGTGGAAAGATTTTTAAAAATGTCTCTAAAAAGACTACAGCTTGACTATGTCGACTTGTATTTGGTGCATATGCCTTTCAGTTTTCACTGCAATGAAGCCTCCCTGACCCCGTTGGTCAACGAGGATGGAACGTTCAGTTTAGAAAACAGCGATCTCGTCGACGTTTGGAAGGTAAAAATGTAAAATCCGTTTCACGAATATTCATTGCTATGGGTTTTTAATTGTCCTCATGTTTGGTGGCAAAACCTTATATTGACTGTTAAAAAAGGAATCTATGGATAACGTTTTTATTTCAAACTAAAACTTATTGTTCTAAGGCAACAGTGGCTGATAGAGACCTAACTCCATTAACGTACCAAACTATGTCTATTACGTGTACGGTTAATATTTCAAAAGTTCAGAAAAAGCAGTGAAAATATCAATTGTAAAATTGGAAAAACTTTTTATGTTCTACAGTATTTTCTTTTTCATTCTAATCTTAAAAATAACTCATGGTTCACGCTTTAACAGAAAGGTCATATTTTCTGATCCATTTGGCAACATAAAATTTTTATTATATTCATTATAATGTTCTATATGCATATATTAAATATTTTTTATTTTCATTTATTTATTTATTTACTTGTTTTGTAGGAGTGTACTGGAAAAATGTAATCACAACCGATTGATTGGAAATAGAAGAAATTAGAAAATATGTTAATGAAAACTTCTTTAAATCCTTCCTAAAATCCGTTTGAGTTAGTTAAATATAACAATTTTATGAATAATTGAATAGTGTGTTTTATAATTATAAATGAAGAAACTTATCAATTTTGTAATTGAAATTTTAAAAATTTAAGTTTTGAAAGTAATTACGTAATACGACAATATGAAAAAGCACCAAATATCTATAATTTTGTACCTCCACATATACTGTTAATATTATTGCACATAAGAAACCAACAAAAAAGAGACATTTTAAAAAAGCGTTTATAATTTATAGGCTATGGAAGAACAAGTCGAGCGGAAACGCACCAGGGCAATTGGTGTGTCGAATTTTAATGAAGATCAACTAAGAAAAATATACGAGAGCGCAAAAATTAAGCCCTCTGTTCTGCAGGTGGAACTGCATGCTTATTTGCAACAAAAAAAATTGAGGGAATTTTGCCAAAAGCTAAATGTTGCCGTTACTGCATACTCGCCGTTAGGAAGTCCAGGAGCAAATGCCCACTTTAGTACAAAATACAATTACAGGTTTGCAAAAATTACAATTTAATATATACGTGCGAATTTTTCCTTATTAAATTTGAAATATATTTTAGCAATAATTATACAAGAAAAAACCTAAAATGTAAAAACTAGTTGGTGCGGCTACACGAACACCATTTCACACGTTCAACCAATTTCATTTTAATTGGTGATTGTTCAGATCCAATCAATAATGTATCCCTCTGGGTTTATGATAAAAGTATACCAGTATTGCCGCTTGTATCAATAGTAACGACAACTTTTTAATTTTTCACTCCACTGTCACTTTCTGGTCATTTTTGGCATATTTCTATCTATATCTATCTCTAACGGTTTTTGGGCTACTAATTATTTTCCATATTTTTTGGCTGACGGATAACTGAAATTCCTATTTTTGGCTTGGTTTAATATTTAGAAAGCTGAAATGTTGCCCGAGATTTCCTTGTTACTTTAGGAACTAGTTGTGAGCAGAGTAGCAATTTCTGCAATAAATAATAATTAAATTATCGTCTTACATAAAACAGGCAGTCATTTTTATCATGATTACATGATTAACGAAAAAATGAGATTTACTAGAGTTAAGATTAATACATGTGCGAAGGGTTAATTTTCTGCATAGAATATTTTACAAACCCACTTACATGACTAAAAATATTTTAGGGCGATATAGACATTTGTAGTCGGCTTTAACTGCGAACGTTGAAACAAAAAACAATGGACACAGTTTTTTGTTTTTTAGCTTGAAGGATTTTCCGGATATCTTAGGACATCCAGATGTCAAAGAAATTTCTCAAAAATATGCAAAATCACCTGGCCAAATATTACTGAAGCACCTTGTACAACAAAACGTTATCGTTATACCAAAAAGTGGTAATCGGGACCGTATTAGAGAAAATATGGACTTGTTTGATTTTGAGCTATCAAAAGAGGATCTGGACAAATTGGATTTGCTAGATAAAGGAGAAGATGGTCGAATTTTTACATTTTTGTTCTTCAAAGGTGTTGAGAATCACCCGGAGTATCCATTTAAAAAACATTAAGCGAACAATGTTGTTTTTGACTAAATTTTGGATATGTAGAAACACGATAACTTTGAAGTACGTACCTAGTTTTGTGTTACACTTACATACTGATACCTTTTATTTACTCCTACTTCTCACTTCTGCAATTGTAGAAAAAATAATGGATTTTTTTGTTTATATAAATAATTTGGATTTTCATTCATTACATGGATTAGATACTTATGCCAAAATGAGGCAATCGGCATTCTTCCGTTCCCTATGACATCTAAGAAAAGGATCATGTCATAAAATACGCCCGTTTGAGATACGCCTGTATAAGATTCCTGTTAGCAACCAAATTTTTTTTAATAATTTTTCTTATAACTTGATGGGTTGATGTTCTAATAGTTCAGTTTTGTTTAAATATTTTTATTTACTTTCCACATCTTTGTACAGAAGATATATTAATAATTGTTACCCGTTAAAAGTTATTTTTTTTACATAAAATAATAAAAAGAAGTTACTCCAACGGTTTTTATTATGTTGTGAATTTGGTTTGTTTGCTCTATAAAAGACAGACTATTTTTAAAAACTAACCATTTACCTACATAAGAAATTATAGTATATAAATTGTTTTGTAATGTATGTAAAGAGATGGTATAATTGAAGTATATGAAATAAGACACGAAACACTAAATTTAAGTTTTTACTTTTCAAGGTCAGCAAATGGGCGCCTGACCCCAAGTCACGAAAATGGCGAATTAATTTCTTTAATAAACCCCTTACATTATATAATTTTTTCTCTCTTGTTTAATGTTTGATAGTACTTGTAGTTAAGATATTGTTATAAACAAAAATTGAGAAATATATGCGAAAAAGCATATTATTATGTAAACTTGACTGTTTCAAGACAGATAAGATATATTTGTGCATAACTTATTCGTTATTTTTTTAAAACGCAATCAAATACCTTTTTCAACGCCTAAATGAAAAACAAGTACTCACCTTATATATAATTCTGTAAATTATTTTCATGCTGATGAAAATATGTAAAACAAAATACCAATGCGCAAATGTTAATATATTTTATTTTACTTTATTTGATTTAATAGTTACTGAAGTGGAAATGCCCGAGCTCCCATAGATTGAGGGGCTCCACTAAGCTTGAATTTTTTGTTTCAATTTTAAATGTACCGCAATAAAAATTTGCAAACAATGCCAAAAACAAAAGAAAATGGAATCAATCGCAGCATCAATGGAATAACAGTATTTACCACACAGTTCTAGCTAATACGATACAACATTCTCCTTTGCATCCTGTGCTGCAGTTGACCTCTACGGATCATAGCCTGGATAACCTTGACAATAGATCTCTCTTGGTAACCTTGCTGGACAAAATCTTGAATAACGTTTTGCTGCGAAACTTGAGTGCCGATAGCAAATCTACGTTTCAATTGCTTCTCTATTCGAGCTACAATCTCCTGTTCCCCTTCCGTAATGAACCCTTCTGCTCCTAGAAAGAATCACAGCTGAGTTTGTTTTTGAAATTTGGTCTTTTAATAGTGTTTGTAGAAAAAAACATTGCATGTAATTAATTGTTCTTATTCTCTCAAAAGCAATGTTTCCTACGAACATCGCATCATAGCATCGATATAGAAAAGAAAGATATAGTAACGGCACTTCAAAAATTAAAGAACCGAAAGATAACATCACAAACGAGCTACTCAAGTATGGAGGTGAAAAGCTTAACCAACAATTAACAGCTTTAATTAAGAAGATGTTCTCCAAACATAGAATAACAGATGAATGGCGTTACGATTGTCTTATTCAAAGAGATAAAAAAAATCTCGAGGACTACCGGGGCATAAATTTCCCATGTACTTCCCTGAAGTTAACTACAAAGATAATAACGAACAAAATTAATGAATACATCACACTAGCAGAAGAACAACAGGGATTTAGATCAGGAAGATCCTGCACAGATGTCATCTGTGTAATAAGACAAATAACAGAAAAATTAATAAAATACAACCGACCAGCCTTCATGTGTTTTATTGACTTGCAGAAAGCCTTTGATCAAATACAATTGAAAATATAATACACCTTCTTTAATATTGACAAATTGATCATATGGCAGAAGAACAAATAGTGAAAACATGGAGGGACAAATCACCAGCAGCCTTGGAAGACCTAGGAAAAGGTGGAGCGATAACCTCCCAAATATTTAGTCATTTGAGCAAAGATGTGGAGAAAACAGACAATCGCAATATGCAGTAGGAAGAAGAAAAATAAATAGAACTTTTAACATCAACATTTGAAACTATTCATATATCAAAATGCAAATTATAGCTTTTAATATCGGAAGATGTAGTTAAGTTAGTTTTGTTCAAACCTGCACAAATAGTATACTGATAGGCTTGTAATAATTACCTGCTAAAGAGCCACTCATTGCAGCATCTAAAGTAGAAACCTGGAAAAGACGCAAAGCCTCATCAACGTGATTTTCCGTAGCAAATGGCAATAGCTGCATTTTTGCCAATGCCTCGGACATTCTTATAATGGCTTCCAACTGACGTACAGTAATGGGAATTGAATTTTTGTGATCAATTTCTTTTTCATGCTGACTCGCACCTGATCTAAAAATAAAATAAAATATGTTGCATGTAGTCAGTATTCATCACGGTATACATCGCGGAATGTTGTGGCTAAAACATGTTGTTTAGGTATCCTACACGTTATTAAAACACACTTATTTTGACCTGAGAATTCCAAAAATCAATAATATACAGGGGGTTCCATGTACAACTTACCTCATCAAAACATATTTCCTTTTTAATTTTTCAGCAGCTTCCTTATTTAGTCTAGGTCCACACCTAGTACGACAATAGTTTATGTATTTTTTCAAAAATTCTAATGACAGCTCTCCTTCCTGAGTCTCCTGCGTAATTTGAGCAGCATTCATGTGAACGCCCATAATATGTTTTGCTAGTACCTAAAATGAAAAACTATCATTACAACAATAATATCTGATTTCTTCCCGTCGCAGATAATATTCTATTTAAATCTATTTACGCGATTACTTACCATATCTCTATTCCTATCATGTTCATCTTTAACTATGAAAATCATATCAAATCTTGATAAAATAGTGGGCAGAAAATCAATGTTCTCATCTCCCTAAAAATTGAAGAATTGAAATATAGTATCATTATATATGTATATATCAATGCTAAAGTGTTGGCCCAAATTTTCCTTACCTTAGTTTCATCCCATCTTCCAAAAATACTATTTGCGGCAGCTAAAACAGAACATCTTGAGTTAAGTGTAGTTGTAATGCCTGCTTTGGCAATAGAGATCGTCTGTTGCTCCATAGCTTCGTGGATGGCCACTCTATCATCTTCCCGCATTTTATCAAATTCATCAATACATACTACTCCTCCATCAGCCAAAACCATAGCTCCTCCTTCAACAATAAAGCTACGAGAAGCAGGATCACGCAGCACTGATGCTGTTAAGCCAGCTGCTGAGCTACCTTTTCCTGTAAAGACAATAAATAAAATAAACAAACAAAGTTTTAAAATGTTTCCCAGCATTCCATAAATTTCAAACACGACCCAGCAGAATGATAACAAAGTTTCAATGGCTCCTTAAAGCAATTTTATTTCAAACATAAGGTTTATAATGTATAATTGAACTGAGGTGGCTTTTACTTGATGAAAATCCATTTATCAAAATAAATAAGAACTAAAAGTTCAGATTTTCACGACATTATATATTATGACATGACAATTGTTTCGACAACACCGTGTCTTTATCAAATGTGATTGATGTGACATTTGATAAAGACACGGTGTTGTCGAAACAATTGTCATGTCATAATATATAATTTCGTGAAAATCTGAACTTTTAGTTCTTATTTATTTTTATAATGTATAATATATAATCCGAAGAACAAACTGATTCATTACTGAGAAAATTGACAATTTGGATCAACAAATATGAATATTCTCAAATTTTAGTGTGAGAGTGAAGCTTGTGATGAAAAAAAAATACCTGATGTATATACCGCAATGGGAGCAACTCTTTCAACAAACTTTAGCAGCTGAGATTTGGCTGTACCGGGATCACCCAACAGTAAAACATTTATATCCCCTCTTCGAGTTAATCCATCAGGCAATTTCTTCCGCGAACCTAAAATAAAAAGATTAAACAGTCAAAATGGATGGTGTCTTCTTCTGGGTTTGATCACTACAGGATGTGAAAAATAATTTTTTAAATAATATAATGACAAACATATGTGCACAATTACCTCCAAAAAGCAAACATGTTATGGCTTTTTTAATATTGATAGCTCCATAAATTGATGGGGCAATACTGTTGGCCAGTTTTTCATAGACATTTGGCAATGCTGCCATCCTGCGGAATAGATCTTCCTCTTCTGATGTTATTGTACCACATTTTGAGGAACCTACCCCTTCTACATCTAACTGAATCCCCACCACACGCATGTATGCTGCTCTCACACCAGTACTTGCTTTTTCTCTTCCTTCTCTCTAAAATGTTAATAGCAATAAAGTAGAACTAACTTTATAGTTTGTGAAAAACATATACCCGAGAAGCTCTACTAATTTTTTTAATAGAATAAACACCTAGAACAAACACTCTGTTGCCTGGTACCACACTGTCACACAAATATCTATCTGCATATAGTAAAATATGCCTAGGAATTTCTCCTTGAGGAATACCATCTGGCAATTCTTGCAGTTTTAAAATTTGAAAATCCACTGATTTACATTTGTCAGGCATTATAAAATATGGGTCAACAGGGCATTTCCTTATTCTCCCAGCTTGCTCTCTGTACAAAAAAGAAATGTTGGAACAATACTAATGCTATATTTGTAACTCACGTAGAACATTTTCTAGGCATAATATAACCCTCAAATCCGCTATTCACATGTAAATTTGGAATAACAACTCCACAACTTCGACATTGAATTGAGATTTTTGTGGCTTTGGCTTTAATTTCTGAAGCACTAATAATTATCCCAGGAATTTTTACAAGACAAGAAACAACATCAGACTGAAAAAAAAAAGTTAAAGCAACAACAAATAATTTAAAACATCTACCTTCAAGGCCCTAAGATTTGCAGCATGGGCATCTGATGAAAGCATTATTTGAATATCCTCCACATTTTCCTCTCCATCCGGTCTTGGCGCCGTAAGTTCGTCAACAACTTCTTTGGCAGCTTCCTCGAAAATAGATAAGTTCTCAGTAGGTCGTTTGTAAAGTTTGTCAGCCAGAGTCTCATCAAAACTTCCAACATCTTCAATGTTAACTTCTAAATAGTAGTGCCCTAAATTATAGTTGCGCTTGAGAGCATTTCTAATAACAAATAAAAATGTGTTATGAAGCTGAAAAATACAGAGTGAACAATATTTGAAACCTACCTATACTTATAATCAAAATTTTCCGTGTGGTATTGTCTAATAAATTCTTTAAATTTCTTTTTTGCAGCTTGTAAATTTACATGAGCATCACCCTGATTTTCCTCTGGAGCGAAGTTATCACTGAAAAACACACCCGGATCGTCAAATCCAGCCATCGTTAACAAATTTACGAACTACAAACTTCACAACTCATATAAGAAAAGGTTAAAACTCTAAACAAATACATAATAAAATTGGCGGGAAACGCGCTTCTTCTTTACAATTCTTTTCTTCTTCTTATTCTTTACATTTTTCGTCATCTTGTTTACTTCCATGGCCAAGATTACCATTTACATATCTCAGGTTGATCACGTCTACTTTGCAAAGATTATGATATAGGGAAACGTCAAGAAATGAATTTCGAGCGAATGCCCGGTAAATACCAAACGAGTTTAGTAATTACCATTTACTATTTACACAACTTCTGGATTTCTTCTGTGTCGGTTCTTGTTGAATGTTAACGTTTTGATAATCCATCCTTTTGGATTCTTCAGAGCTTAACTAAAACAGTTTCAGTTAACCGACGCAGGAGGAATCCAGAAATTTTGTAAATAGTATTATAGAAGCCTGTGGAAGTGTCTTTGAAAAAAAGAGGTAATTACTGCTTACATCGCGTTCGTATTTGCAAAATGATCGTGAGGAAAAGTTAGTCTCAACGTTAAATATAATACAAGGCAATAACTGATAATGAAAAAGATCAAGCAAGGGAAGATAGTTTCCATCATGTAGCTACCATAAATATTTCTTCTTCTTTACTTCTGTTGGTCACGACTGCTAGGTTCAATTATAAATACTGTAAAATTGACGCGTCTTAGACGGCTATGTCATTTCCCTAAATTGCACACACTAACCTGCGCGTTGCGCCCTTTTAATTGTCAACAGCGATCTTCATAAGCACTTAACTTGCTCCTTGAATGTAATTGCACCTGGGTACATGTGGATAAAATACTTTCAAAAAAATGCCACATCAAAACTGAAATCCGACAAATTGACGCACTGTCAGCGGGCATCATGATTATTGAACGCGGCAAAGATGTTATTGGTTGAATGTGCATTTTAAAATGACTTGCGCATGCGCATATTGAATGTCCCTTACAACATGTTTTGATGTTGGTTTCCAAAGTGCTTGTATTATTAGCAAAGCCATCTAGTAGCTATTTGTTTTATAGATAACTAAGCGTAGATTCCTACCTACCGAACATGGCTATGTGTTACATAGTACGAGGTACGTAACTTAACATTGTTTTGTAATAGAAATTCCACAAAACAGTTTAAAGCTATCCTGTACAAATAAGGCATCAAACGAAACGATAGGAGGAGGAAAAGTACGTTACTGTTCGCCCCAAACTGGTGGAAATAAATCGGTCATGTCACTATTCTCTCTGGTTTACCATCCTCGGGTAGTCTTAATTTTTTTCGGTTTATTCTTTTTAATCTGTCCAATTCACATAGGTTTTAAAGAATAAAAGATAAATATTCGTGAAGAAAACTTTATACCATTTGAGATTTACAAAAGTAAACCAAGAGGTCGCTAGGCGCTTCAGAAAATCGTTCACCACGAAATCGACAGGCGCCACGAGCGCCATTGTTATCGAGAAGTTGAATGTTTTTGGAAAACAACTTGTGTATATCAATATTCATTTTTTGTCGTTCAGTTCCTCGTGTTACGATATTTTTTGAAGCGAGGTTTCTTCGTCCACTTTTAAATCATAACTGCCAGCTAAATAGTGACTATATCGTGTTTCCAAGTGTTCTTGTTTAAAAGTGTTTTTCGTCCAAATTGTACGATGCATTTTAGTAAACACGGGTCGACTTTTGGGACAGCTTTTTATTCAGTGAGAGGCATTTGAGATTTGAACGGTGATAAGTGCGAAAAAAAAACAGTCAAACTGTTTAAAACGGCTTCAGAAATGGTAAAAAGGTTCGTATTTTGATTGAAACTTGGATTAACATTTTGGGAAATTTAGAATTTAATGAGGTAGCTATTCAAGATGAATACGATATGGAAAGCAATTATCGCAATCATAAATGTGGACTGACAAAAAGCAACAAAAAAATTATTTTTTTATTGACAATAGATAACATTTTGAATGTTATAAACTACAACTACGTTGACAATTTTTTTATGATTGGGTTTGTGGATTCATTCTAACCTGAAATTATACACATAAGTGACAGTTCTTCCGTTTTCTTGAAATATACCAGACGACCTAGGAATGTAAGACTATTCAATAATTTTGAATATTTAAATATCAGAATTTGCAATTTTTTGATATTCAGCTTACATTTTTTGGTTAGTTTATTTTGCAAACAATTAGATTTCAAAGAGTCTTAAGTTATTTTTTAAGCATTCTGTGCCACATCCGGAAATTTCGTAGTTAAAATGTTTAAAACGATACCCAGGCATTAGATGAAATAAAAACAAAACTACCTTTTTAAAATTATGCCTAAAAACATAAGAACTATGTATAATTTGTACAGTATGATCTTATTTGTTTTTTGGTCACTCTATAAAATCTGATGTACCTAATTTATTGTGCAAATTTGACCTAAAATTCAAGCTCTGTTACATAAACATCTGTTACCATTACTCTACTACTAGTTTATTTGAAAAAATGAGCGTTTAAAGCGCCTCATCGATCTATTATGGGAACAATATAACTAATGTATTTTTATTAGTTATAGAACTGTCATATAATTAACAGAAAAACATAATATCTTTATATTATAGGTGTATTATACCAAAACATCAATGGCTCCTTAGTCATAAATTAAGTGGCAAGAACGTTTGCGATAGCGCAAATAACCAATGTGGTACAAAGAATGTAGCAAAATCTAGCAAAATGAGAAAATTTTCGTCGGCGGCATGGTTTTCATACTTTTCCGCACACACTGGCGTTCGCAAGAATGACACGCTAGCACGCGATTTTGGAATGTTAAATTGACTAATTCCTTATCCTGTCATCTTAATTTTTTTGACGCTTAAGAACACTCGCTTTGCAACTCTGCAATAAGTTTTATAAACGCCGTCTTTAACAACATCTTGCATATTGTACTTTTTCTACTACCATTAGTTTTTGGGTACATTTTTGCAAAACAGCACCAATGTACACTCGTTGAGTGACCTGACCGTCTGAACCATATAGCTATTAAAAATATAGCCTGCCTATGAAGCAACTGAAAAAAAATGGGAAAGTCTATTCAACATGCGCATGCGCTAGATTTAAAATTTCGTTTTTAACCAATGACCTTCGAGTTAAGTGTGTGAGAGATCGTTGTTTAGTAAGAACAAAGTACAGATCCAGGGGACAAATC
The DNA here is from genome assembly GCF_029955315.1 of Cylas formicarius. Lineage (NCBI taxonomy): Eukaryota > Metazoa > Arthropoda > Insecta > Coleoptera > Brentidae > Cylas > Cylas formicarius. Next base: position 8,302,682 of record NW_026844214.1, on the reverse strand, counting down.
ACCATCCAAAATTTTACACTAGATTTCACAGATTTCTAAATGATCTTCCAGATTTCACGGATTTTGCAATATTTTTTAGTTTATGTGGAAAATTTTTGCATTGCGTCAATTAAAATAATACTACGTAGAAATTATATATAAAAAGTGCATTTTAAATCTTTTCTAAAAAATGGTATTGTCAGTATCAAAATACCATTTTTTAATTAATAAATTAATAAATAAAAATAATGAAATAAATTCATAAATCTAAATTTTGTAAATTCCATAAATTTTCAAAACAGACACGAAATATTATTTTTTTCTTCAAAATTATTTTTTTTTTCTTCAAAGCAATTAGGTAATTTCTTCATAAGTAATCTTAACACATTTAGTTATTAATGTTGGTAATTCTTGTTTTGAAATTATTTTTTATGACCCTTTTTTATGATGTACAATCAAACGTCACATCCAGAAATTCCGCAAAAATAGTTATTTAGTCATACATTTTTTTTTTTAGATTAAAGCGCTCAAAGGACACAATTATAAAACCATGGTATGATTTCACAGATTTCACAGACCTGGTTGGTACATCAAATTTCACGTGTGCAGGATAGAGCGTGAAATGTTGGCGCATGCGCGGAAACTTATTACTACGAAAATATCAATGCCGCGTACGGTGCATCAATTTTTACCGTAGTATGGTGGCCACTATCTAAATAACTATATTCAGAACTGACAAACGTCAAAATTCCATGACTAAAATGTACCACAAACTGACTGACACTTTCCGTTCATTTTAACTGGGCATAACTTGGTATTTTAGAGCAGAGAGTATACAGACTTTTTTTGCGCACGGCCTGTACAAAAGCTCGTAAAAATAAATAAATAACCGTTACTGTTATTTTGGCGTAAAATATTTGTTTTGGCCCAGGTTTTGGTTTTGTTATGTTCCCGTTAAGTATTGTAATTTGTTTTGCATGCGTGTAAACCGCAAAAACTATTTTGGTTTCATCATTTTAGAACGGTTCTGGTCATTTACTCGGAAATTTAATAGTATATGAATTTTATTTTACGTGAAGCCGATCACATTCCCGTTGTTATCATATTGTTAATGAAGGCTACTCATGTTCGAGCACGTAGTCTTTTTAAAATGAAGAAGAAAATTGTCAACGGTTTTTACCTAATTATTTCTCTATGGAATCCGTGAAATCTGTGAAATCCGTGATATATCTTTACAAAATAATAACGAATTTTGAAAATGCTAGAGTTCTGAGTAATTTTCATTACTTAAATCATCATTAAAATAAAAAAAAAATCTATAAAAATGTCAATATGTGATTAAATAAATATTTTTAGGTTATTTGTAGGTTGCGTTTAAGGGGTGACGTTCTGTGTACCAGTTTTGGTTAGTTATAGGCCTATAAAATGAAACCAATCTTAGATGTTCATTTGCATTGTTTGCAGTATCCAGCGAACTAATAATTCATGGATGCAAAATTATTCTCAAGATATCAGGTAGTTTTCTTTTGACAACAGAAATCCTGCTGCTTTTTTCTATTTGCTAAATGTCCTTTTCTATGGAGAGTATTTAATTATTGAAGAAATTTTTGAAATAATCTTTCAAATATTTTATGCCCGTTTTGAGAATATATAAAAATTATATTTATTAATTTAACAGTGACACTGACAATATTCTTTCTTTACCACTTATTAAAAAGAGGTTTTAAGTCTATTTTTTATATTGTAGTTTTTTAATTACTACAGAATACAGAAATTTTTCACATAACCTAAAAATATTTTTTTTAAATCGGTTAAATGTGTAAAATTATTTAAAATTCTGTGAAATCTTTGTGAAATCTACGAAATCTGTGATATCTGATTTGAATGCTTACGTCCATATAGCTACTAGAGATATAGAGGGCGATAATATAGGAACTAATCTCATATTTAACCAATGAATTTGAGGCATTCAACAACCAACATGGCAGCTGACAGACTGTCAGTAAGTTTGGATGTGGCATTATTACGGCAGTATTTGCTCAAAATATGTCTGGATCTCGTTAAATATTCTGGGCAGCGAGTTAATGTGTGGAAATGGCTATTTACAAAGAAAATGGCGTAAAGTGCAGATTAATGTGTGAAATGCCTATAGCCCGGAAAGTAGTAGGGCCACTTTATTATGCAATAGTTATATCGTTATACCGAAAACGTATTTTTTCAATTCAGTATATTTATAATTCAATATATTCAATATATTTATACTTTATTGATTTGTATTTTAATTATAATTTTAGCTTATTGTATTAATTTACCAAAACTTAATAATACATCTTTAAACTAAACTAACCAAAACTAACAAAGTTCATTAAAAATGATAATAAACTTATTCGTTTACGATATAATATCTCAACATTAATTTTACTAAGAATTTTTATTTTTATTATATTCTAATCCAAAACAAGCCAAATCCGGCAATTACTGAAAAATTAAGAAAGGCAGGTAAACATGGTATGCTCAAAAAGTAAATAGAAACGAGTAACGATGAAAAATTAATTGTATTTGCTTATAATTAATGACTGCGATATGTGCTGATATGTGTCATATGTCACAATCGAATACGAGATTCTCCGGTTGTTTCGCATTAGGTCTCAAATTAATGAACCCACCAGCCAAAGCATCATAATCCAACACAATTGTTTTAAATAAAGCTATAAATGGTCAAGAAATGAATGTGTTACCAAAGTGTTATATAGAAGTTGCCTATATCCATTATAGTTGCCCTAAGATAACGAATTACAGTTGTAACCTTATGGTGTCAACATTCAACGTTCTTAATGCCATCGTTTTTTTGTATTTTTTATTTTATCATTAAACGTCGTTTTCATCCTTTTAATATCATTCAGTCCAATAATGCCAAACTGATAATTGTTTCTATTAGAAGATAGCGAATTTGGGATACAACTTGTACTGGCGCTTTTACGTCGCATTTTTTTGCCAAGAAGTTTAAAAAATAATTTGAATTTATCCTTGGCAGATTTAATAATTGCGCGACTGCTGTAAGACTTGTAACGGGTATTTCAATTGTTTTTACATTTGCAGGATATAAGTAAACGATACGCTACTACGCAAGGTTTACCTTGAAAAGATTTAAGTGACCCAGCGAAGCTTTTATGTCACACATAATTACATACGAAATCTGTTATTGAAGTATTCTACGGATTTTCAGAATTTTCTTAATAGCGACATTATTTTACATTAAGCAAAGCAAATATTCTGTGTAATAAAGGTAAAAGTAAACAATTTTTTTCGGAAAACACAAAATTTATTCTATGAAAAGAAAAAACTTAATCCCACCTGAACATCTTCCGATTCAATACTGACCGACTGTTTTTCCTTTTATATATATATATATATATATATATATATATATATATATATATATATATATATATATATATATATATATATATATATATATATATATATATAATGACACTATACTCCGGGATATCATCCGTTCGCTCGCTGAACTCCGACCGGAATCCTGCAAATCCTGCATCCGACCGGAATCCTGCAGACGTTTCGCCAAAATCTCACTTGGCATCTTCAATTCTCGCGCTCCGAAAACACTTCGAACACACACATATATATATATATATATATATATATATATATATATATATATATATATATATATATATATATATATATATATATATATATATATATATATATTTGTTGATGACAATACCCCTAAATATTTGCAAGTTGGTAAAATTCAGAAAATACAGTTTCAAAAAAAAGGGTCCATTCTCTAATCTCTGGTCCTGAAAATGTTTGAACAAACCGGTTAAATGTTTTTGAAAACAGATTTGAACCGATTATTTTAAAATATATGCTTATAGGTGATGATTGTAAAATTCATTTTATTATAAATTGCGAGGGGTTAACCACCATGCTAAAAATTGTATCAGTGTTTCGCAAATCAGTGATTTCCACGCGATTTCGCATGATTTCGCGTGATTTTACATTGCGCAGGTGAATAATTTTAATTAGCTATCATACTTTCGCATCTACTAAGGCCCCAAAGTATTTGATGTGAGTAGGAGTGAGGAAGGGAGCTATAACTGATATTATTACGGCTAAAAATAATTTTTATCATAATTAAAATATTTACCCGATTATTATGCAGGAAAAGTTTATTTCATTTGCAATTCTTTTAAAATAGAAAACAATTGCATTTAGTAAAAAGTGAGAATTTAACATTCAAAAAATGTCAAATTAAAAAAATCAAAACTAAAAATCTGATCAAGATATTAAAATGCAATGCAAATAAATGAAGGAAAAAACCTTTATATTTAAATTGCCTGCTGGGTGAAATTTGTAAAAGAAAATGCAGTATTTGTGTTACCATCCTTCAAAAATTAAATTATGAAAATTAAAAAACGCCAATAAATATGTGACGAAGTTTTGTAAATATGTACCGAGTGGCCCGCTTATTATGGAATGCCACTTTATCTCAGAACCGTTACAAAATTTAGAAAAAAAAAAGGAAATGTATTTCTCTATTTACAAGGAATAAATATATGTATGTATTTTTGTAAACAACTAACAACTTCCACATTTTAAATGGAACTCTATATATAGGCATCTATTCTATATCCTATATCTAAATCTTTCATGTTGCAGTGGTTTGCTGGTCTGATTATGTCTATCGATTTTTCCTACTGAAAGCCTTTGTTTCATATTTTGGGTTGACTTACTTAACTTTAGCAGTCGCAATAAAAGTTTCTGTATATGTATGTAATATAGTCATTTCTATACAACGTTTTACTGAATAAAAAGTAAAAAGTAAATAATAAGGTAGTAAATAAACCAAATTAAAAATATATTTTATTATTATTTGTAACATTCAATATGAATTGCGCGTTAAATTTCTTCTAAGAAAGTAGTCCAGTCCAGATATTTGAATAAGACCAAGGAACAGAGAATGAAGAATGAGGGATGCACTGTACATTTGAAAACCATCCATAACTTCTTTTTTTGCCAAATTAATTTTTATCATTTAATGAAAATTTTAAGTAATAGATTTTCAATATTTTCCGCTATTCACTTTTCGCAATCTACTTCCTCAGTTCCGAACTCGTCTTTTGGAATCAGCCATTTGAAGTTTTAATTTAATTTAAAAATTTTCAGAGAACTTCAACACCCCGAAATCCCCAAACTTATAAAAAGCAAGTTTTGTGGTTTAATATATTTTGTTTTTTTGCATTTGTTTTGAATCACCCTGTAAACGCTCGAATCAGAGAAAGCTATCCTGGCGGACAGCTCCTATAAGCGGACACCCTTTTTTACCGGACACAGTTCCTGGAACCGAATTTCAGCATATCATTTTCAATGTTGAATGCATTCCGATAGGCGGACGCTCTTATACACGGACGCGGACATTAGATTTTTCCTGAAAGTGACCCAAAATCTCCCATAAGCGGACGCGAAACTAATAGCCGGACGATTTTTAGTTCCGTTTATTACAATGTATCTACATAAAATTCGGTAATTCCCCGTTTTTTATTAGGTGATTCCCCATTTACACATTTCGTTTGCTAGCCTGCATTTAATGTTGTGTTTTGTCTTCAGATTCGTAGTTGATATTGGAGTTATTTTATAATTTTACGTAAAATGGCACCGAAAAAAAGGAAAAGATGGAAATTGTTAAAGTTTTAGACAAAGAAAGTGTTCAGTTCGTCATTTGCCAAAGAGGTTTAATATTGGGAAAACGCAAGCAGCTGAAATAGCCAAAAATAAGGGAGATGTCACAAGTAATGAGCAATCTGGAACTAATATAAATCAAAAGAAGGGTTTTTTGAAAAAGGAAGGTTTTGCTATAGACCAAAGATGTTTTGAGTGGTTTGTGAAAGCTAGAAATCAGAACATTCCAATCTCAGGGCAGTGGTGCAAGAGACATAGTGTTAGTTTTAAATGCATATCTGGTGAAGCTATTGCAGCAAATCAAGTTGATGTGTCACAGTTTTTGGAAAAACTTTCGTCCATGTTGCTTGGCTACAAACCAGAAGACGTGTGCAACGCTGATGAAAGTAGCCTTTTTTTGTGCATTGCCCGACAAAACTCTATCTTTCAAAGGAGAAGCATGTGTGGGTGGAATGACAGTATGGGGATCGGGAAAGCGGCTCGTCCTCGTGCTTTAAAGAACGTTGCTATTAAGGATCTACTAGCCACTTGGAAATCCGATAGAAAGGCATGGATGACCCGAGAAATCATGTCTGAGTGGTTGCTCCAATTCAACCGGAAAATGGGAATTCAAAAAAGGAATGTTCTTTTATTTGTGGACAATGCATGCTCTCATCCTCGTGAACTGAAATTGAAAATTGTGAAAATTATATTTTTACCGTCAAACACAACTTCAGTTTGTCAGCCCTTGGATCAAGGTATTATACAAAACTTCAAATTTTATTATCGGCACTTGATTTTGAAACATATTTTAACAAAAATTGAAGATGTTTAAAGTTTATCTAAGCTTATAAAGTATATCAATGTGTTAGAAGCTGTGTATTTTATATAAACAGCATGGAATAAAGTAAATTCCTCGATAATGAAGAATTGTTTTGGCAAAGCTGGATTCAGAAAAAGTGAATGTGAACAAGATTATTACGATCCTGAAGACGATCTGCCCTTAGCGACACTGGCTGAGTTACTGCGACATGCAAAACATTTAGGAGTAACAGAAATCCAGAATGTAGATGATTTCATGACCTTAGACGATAACATAACAACAGAAGAAAATGCTGTAGAATGCCGCGGCCCACTTGAAGAAGGTAGTCCAAATAATGACTCAGAAGAAGTGGAAGCGCCATGCAGTTCAAAAACACTTAAAAAATGTATAGAGTTATTACGAAAATTGTCTCCTTCAGCAAAATATGGTGAAATTTCGTCAGACAAGCATTTTAGACTTTTTTCAAAAACCTAAGGAATATTGTTTTTTTTTATTTTTACGCCATATATATGTTGAAGATAAATAGATAACTAGTTTAAAAATGTTGCCAGTTTGTGTTTCCTTTTCCTCTTGTCATTATATTATACTTATTTATACTTAAGCGGATACCTCCCATAAGCGGACAAAAGTTATGGAACCGTGAGTGTCCGCTTATGGGAGCTTTCACTGTATCTACATTTTAAAACCCCCTGTTTAGTGTTTACGGTCACAAAAACATGACTCCTACAGATTGTTACATTGAAATACTGTAATATTAGTTATAAATAAACTGACATCATCGATGACCTATTGAAGACTAAAACACGAAACTTTTGTGACTGCGCGCAATTGCATTATCACCACCCATTTTCATTGGTTAACACAATGATGACGTCACCCGTCGCCCAATATCGTTCGAAATTTCGAATTCGGCAATGATTTCGAGCGACTTCACAGATTTGGTAACGCAATATTGACTATACAAAATTGTTCCACCTGGTTCTAAATCCAATTTGATGCTCAAGTTGTAGACTTTGGGTAACATATAAGTAAAAATAAGGGACAGGGCAGGGAAGGGAGTGCTTAATAAACGATTGACTAAAGAAGCTTATTAGTATTTCGCGTAATATCTGCAGAAAACATCCGATCGCTCCCAAACCAGTGACTAAAATACCGGAAATGGTTGAAGTGGTTCGACTAAAATGCCTGTTACCACACTTGTTGCATAATATACCTAGTATTCTGCGTATCATTCCGACATACCCAGAAATAAAACATTCTTACATATTATCGATAGGCGTCTGATAATACAATCGAATAGATGGGTTCGAAAACTTCCAAGAATAGCGCGTTGCTGACCCACATGTGCGGCGAACTGAGGTTAATTTTCGGACTGGCATTTTTTCCTTTCTTTTTTGTCTTTAACCGACTTAACGTGAAATCGGACAAGAACAAAGAACGAAGATCAAATTATTTGTACTGGGTGAGTTTGGGAAAGAAACCCAACATATTTCCTAGTTCCTAAAAGTAGTTCCGTCACGATGGAGAGCGTGTGGAATCTTCAATTTCTTAAGCCTTTGATTTTTTGTTAAATAAGTGTGAAGCAGATAGTTTCAAAGAGTACGCAAGCAGGTTTGCTTCAACCAGAACACGTGATTTACTTTGCCTACTGTTTATTACTCCAAAACCGCAGCCCCTTATAGAATACCCTGCCGAGCAGACCCTTAACCGTAGCCATTCCAGGACCGTCCTAGGAATTTATCTATCTACACTAACAAGCCGGATATAAGTATGTTTTCAATCTTTTTCCGAGCAACTCTTACAAATATATACAAAAATTACTATAAAGTAACAATTTATTACGTTCTATTTCATTACATTTCTATAAATAAAATATAAAAAATATTCAATATAATAATAAAGTATTAGTCACTTTAACTAATCGTTCTCGATAAATATTTTCTTCTTTTATGACTCGTTTTTGACAGTTAGACCAGCTTTGTACTGATATTTTAGCTACCTCTTGTCGAATTTGGTTTATGGTATTATTACTAAATTTTGGTGCAGTTTTATTTTTTCTTATATGCGCTTTCAACTCAGATCAAATCATCTCAATCCTGTTTTTATTATTAGTATTTTATTGTAGTCTTTATTAAAATGTTTTATTTTTAATAATTCCCAAAGTTATTTTTTCGTGTAGCTTTCTTCAAAATATAAATCATTTTCGTACAGAAATTCTTTAATTTCTTCTTTATTTGCAGATTTGGAATTTTTCTAATTTGGGCTGAATGATACGAGCCATTATCCAACAAAATAACAATATTTGGCTATAGTTTTGACAACAGTTTATTTTCAAAGCAGTCCTTCAATATTTCCGCGGTTATACACACTTGAATCTTTGACGTGTTTCGCAGACAAAAATAAGGCATCTTCCACCCAACCATTTTTGGACCTAGCATAAAGATTTATTATTATGAAGAAGAATGGTGTTAATCGATAGACACACAATACAAAAATAATTATTTTCAAACTTACCTGTAGGATAAATATAATACAGGTACTTACCCTTACCCTTTGAACTATCCGGTGAAGACAGCCTCGCAGGGTCAAAGCTCGAGAATCAGGTACATAAATACGTACTTACTGGAAGGATCATAGTCAAATACCTCCGTAATATATCGCAATTTAGATTAAACTCTTAAGAACGATACATATCCGATGTTAAAATAAACATTTCCACTTGGTCGAAAATGCTTAATCAAATTTAAAACGGTCTATTGACGTTTCTACAAATATTCGTTACGGTCCATCTCAGGCAAGACCTATTTAATGCAGAATAAACATCTATTGGGACTAGTTTTACCACGGTCCTGCGAAGGTTTGCGGTTAAGGTACTGTAAAATACTTAAAACGTCAAAGCAGTAAGTGCACTATATTTTTGGTTGTATTATATATCAAGCCTAAACCTGCCGGGTAAGCTGAAACGGAAAAGAAGGAGAAAAACATCAACGAATCAATAATGTTATTATTATTGTATTAGTAATGTAATAATTAGCGTATAATATTAGAATAAGAATTTCGTTTTTAATATATTTTTTTATTTGTCCAGGGAACAATTTTTCGACACATCTGTTAATAAGTGTTGTGGACAGAGTAACTGTGGATCGAATAACGTCGACATCATTATTATTATTATTTTTTAATCAATTTTCATCGACCTTCCGCCTTCAATCATGCCATGGACAAATAAAAAATGAAACTGGTTATGAACTTACTATAATGTCACAACAACCATTATAATGGCAATAGTAATGAAAATAGTAGATAATTGATTTACATTTGTTTTTTGTATCCTCTCTAGCCTTCTTTATTTCCTTCACTTTGTATCTAGGTTTAGGATATTGATAACTAGATTTCCAAAACAATTCTTCAGGGATAAATAAATATTTTATTGATTATATGCATTATTGCTATTGGAGTTAGTAACGTTCTTTTTATTCTCTGAAACGGAGGACTATTTATTAGTTCCTGAAACTTGAATTGACATTTTTTCTGTTAAGTATACTTAACAAAGTCCTGAATCCAATATGCAAACTAAAAATCAGTAAATAGAGGCGCTTGTTTTCTGCACGTATCGAAATTCGATCCATCCATATTTCGTTCATCCGCGCATTAATCTGAGCAGTGAGCACTCCATTGTGCTCATTAACAAAAATTAATAGAAAGAGTGACGTAGGAAATGAGAATTTTCGGCGTACCATTTATCCATTTGCACTGCGCCAAATTAGGTTAACAGATATGTATGTATTGCCATTTTTATCTACAGCAGCTGGGATAATTGAAAGAATACTTGAAATGAAATATCCTGATGGACAGAAGCCTGGAAAACTTTAAAATTTTTCAAACAAACTACTCTTTTTATTTATTATTTTTTTGTGTTGTACTGTGTGTACCCCTCTAGGTTGTGTCATATTGAGGGAAGCTGCACCAAAACTTCGTAACGAAGGTAAATTAAAAGTAATTCGGTTTTTAAATAATAAAATTCCCGAAGAATTTTATTGTTTTTATGATTTAAAATTCAAATTCAATCACTTTTTTATCTTAATTAAGTACCTAGAGAACATCTTATTGATTGTTTGTAGCATCAACTTTGATATTTTAAATTCGACACCCAGTATATTTTTGGATTTTCCGTTCCGCCACAAATTCCTGGTTATTTTTGTATAATACCTCTATATACTCATATTTAGAGGTTTTGGCTATTATTTGACTTAGCAGAGAGCTGAAGTTTTGGCTATAGTTTACGGAGGTCTCATGTAATAGTTTCATGTAATACACAGGGGCGCTCAAAATGTGCGATTATACCGGTGGAAATTTATTTTATTTTATCTATTCTGGACGACAATTAAAGAAGTCCAAAATAAAAGGAAATTACTACAAAAAATTATTTGGCATATTAGTCTTAGGTAACCATGAAATTGTCAATTAATTCAATTGACAATTTAGAAAATTCGACCGTTTTTCACGAAGAATGTGGCTAAATAATTCACAGAAAGTTTAATAAAATGTATTTTGATGTACAATGAACGAGAAGATGTTTGCACCTATCGCAAAATAATTATATGATTTAAGAATTAAAACTAAATAATAAACAGCAATCAACATTTCGGAAATAGCAAAAAATGTGTGCATAATAAATAATGGAATATTTACAATAAATATTGAAAATGCCGACGATAGGCTGTTAAACATTTCAAAATTGTTATTCTCGTAGAAACAGTTGCGGCCCTCCTTACATTACATTGGATATATTTAGATCTTGAATGCAACTCGTTGGCGAACTTTTGCTTAAAAACATCATATTTGCACTGCCATAGAACACCAAGTAACAAAAAATATCCGTCAATGGGGCATCCCAACTGTGTGACAAGGATTAACCCAACTTTAAAGGAATTGACGTGGGATGGAATTTTATGTTATGCGAAATACCATAACGGCTCGTTAATTGTGAAAAGTAACGTGTGTGAAATTGGAAATGTAATAAATAAATACGTAAATACACATCACAGTAGTCCTGTCCAATATGTTGTGAAACGAAATAAAGAGATGTACTAAACAAAGTCAAGAAAGGGATCCTCCAACATGATCCCAGATGCCGTTTGTCAAGAACGCCAAAGGAATATTCAACCCCCATCCTGAGAAGGCGGTGCGGTCTATAAAATCGAGCACCGTTCCCCGACCAGTCAGTCAAAATGTGAAACCGCGAATGCGGAAATATAAATAATCAACAGTGTGTAAATAGTGACTGTTTTTAAATTTTTGAACGAAACAAATTTTCGGTTTCTTCTTCTTGATCTTCTCTTAGGGATACATTTTACTTTAGGGCCGTATAGTCTGTCTCAATCGTCATCGACATTAACAAAAATTTTTTTCTTACTTGAGTGTCAATGCAGGGGTGGGCCAGGTATATTTCTTTCTTTCTGATAATATTTCTTGAGTGTTGACCATTTGTGGAATTTGTCGTTTGATGCAGAACAGGTTTCAAAAAATGTAATCAGCAGAGGACTTATTAAACAAAAAACTTTAAAAGAAATTTGAAGGGATGTTATTAATAGTGGAAAATGAATAAACGCAGTGAGTGAGTGAGTATAGACAATAGTGATCAAAACCTAATAAGAAGGAAAATATATTGTCCTTATCAAAGGGAAGTTGTTCCTACGTTTTATAAACTAAAAAAGTCAATATAAATATAAGCGGTGGACCCTCCGTAGAGTTGTTTGTAAAATGGGATTTAAGTTCAGCAAAATAGGAGATTTAATTACATAGATTTAATTATCTTCAAGAAAGTAAAATATATAGATTGGACACCAGATCCATAATTTAACTTGATGAAACACACGACACTGTGTCCAAAGGATGGGGTCATTCCACTCACAACTGTCAGACGACGACCTTCAAATAAAGGAAAGCGCATCACCATAATACACGCTGGGTCAGAAACCAAATTGCTTGCTGGTGTCTGCAATGAATATTAAGGATTCTAGCTTGAATTATCACGAGCATAGAAGTGCCAAACTTTTTGAAAATTGGTTTCAAAACAATCCTTTAATAGTATATTATGCAACAAGTGCGGTAAACGGCATTTGACTCAGGAGTTTATTTGACACGAGCGAAGCGTAGCGGAGCGAGTGTTTAATAAACGATTGACTTCAACAAATTTACCGAACGTGTTACATACTATACTTTTTCTACGACCTTTAGCTTTTGTGTACGAAACTTAAGTGATACTTCCCGCACGCTAGATCGTGTAATTAGGCATTTTACACACGGGAGTAGAACAAAAAAATTGTTATGGATAACGCAAACTGCCACAGCCGCCTGCGCAAAGCACCACTCATTACTCAAAACTGAAATCCAGGAATATTCGTTAGAAAATGATATTTATTTTGAATTCAGTTAGAAAAAAGCGCAACTTTTGAATGTCTTTAATTCACATGCAATTATAGTACAGTATGTGTGCGATAATTCGCTGAACGGGCTGAGCATACTGTTTTGAGCCTTCTTCCATAGCATTGCATGTTTGACCCCATAGAGTATTTGTGGAACCAAGTAAAATCAAAGTTCAGAGCAGAAAATGTTACTCCTTCTTTAAGTCCAAGTGTTACAAATTTGATAAAAAATGTAATTAATCACATACCAATTGAGAGCTGGAAAAATTCAGTACAGCACATTAAAAAAATTGAGGACTCTTAGATTTCTATGTAAAACAACATAAATCCTGTTAATTAATTAATTAATCTCAATCTCGTCTCTGATAGTGAAACAGCATTAGATTTAGACATTTAGAATAAATTAAGTATAAATATTCCTAGCTGTGAATTTATTGTATATATTTAATGTCATTGTTTTTAAGATTATACCCACCTAAATAAATAAAAAAAATTATATTATTGCCAAAACCTCTGAGAGTCCGCCCCTAATGTTCTTTCCTTTAATACCTATCAGACCCGAGTTTTATTGCCGTCGGCAGGTAATCCATAATCACGGGCAAAAGCCATCGCGATCAAAATTGAGGCGGACTGTACAACTCTAGCGGTTTTGATTTAGTATGGTTTTTAACTATCAATATTATATTATATAAAAACTTTATGTTTCTTATATCCTTAATCGCTAAGAACGAGCTCATTTTTCCATCTTTATAACTTTCGTCACTTCCATCTTTTGACGAGGTAACTCGCGAATAGTTATTTTCCATTTTGTTTCATTCCTTTGCCTTTCTATCGTAAGACTTTATCTAAGTTAATGAATAATTGATAATTAAATAAATATAAAATGTTAATTAAATTTAAAAATACTATGATAATATTAAACAATAAAGTAACTTTGACTTTATTTGAACTACCCTGTACCTCTTACCGTTTCCGAGATCCCCTCGATTGAGAATCTAAAACAACGGGTAAGCGATTGTGCACATTTGTAATCATATCTATCTATGAAGGCCCAATAAATATCTACACTGAAGGCGGACAATAATAATGAAATGACATAAAGAAGCAGTCATTGCTCTCAAAGTAGGCATCGCCAAAACAACCTATACTGCAAGGAACTTGTCGAGACAGAATTTCGAGGAACGACAAGTATAAACTTGAATATTCGTAACGACTCTCCCACTTTTGATGTAAACCAAACTTAAAGGCAGGTAATTTCCCAAATGATGCTTAATATGCCTTTGGGTTTAATAGTGGTTGTGTAAATTATGAACAAGAAAATGCCTGTGAGGGTGAGTTGCAACGCTTTAGTACGAAGCGCCTCTTTGGAAGTGTCGGCCGAAATTGATACCAGTAACTCCAAGCGAAGAAAAGTTGTTTTGAAAATGAAGTTGTAAGTATGACAAAAAATACTGACATCGATAATCATAATAAGAACTTCATATATTGAATGAAAAAAATCTTGCAGTTTAAAATAAATATATTTTTATTATTATTACAAGTTTCGGCAAATTGTCGCAGTTTCGCTTGGTTAGTGAATACCTACGGAATTACAGAATTCTTTTATATAATAAGTATGTATTTTTTGTTTTATCAAAAAGTACAAGAGTTGTTTGTATTAAAACGCTATAGAGAAGGAAATTTATATATCTACAGACTCGCATATTATTGTTGCATTTTAGAAATGAATTAATATGAGCAACATTATTCAAATCTACATTCAATAAGTGTCGAAAACTGGAAACTGAAAAGTAGTCTGATATGCAAAAGTGCAAATTTGACGTGGTATGGGGATGGATGTAAATTTAAAAAAAAACTCAACTGTTTTCTATTTGCGCTTTGTTTGTTCTTAACAATGTCTTGTTTTCGATATAATAGAGGATGACTTATTCAAAAAATAATCAATTTTTCAATATAATTGAACACACAAGAGATATTTCAATGTATCATTAAATTACGTCTAAAGTGCTAATAATTTTTGGCCCATCTTGTAGGTGGCAACGATTTTTTGAGAGCTTAATTCAACAGGAGATAACAAGCTATTTCTTTTTATTAAAAAGTGTCAGCCAAATGTTCTGAAATGACTGCTCGGCGTCTTTTTAAATTACTTTTTGAAATACCATACTGAATAATGTTTCTAATAATCAATGATTTTTATCTAAATGCTTTACTCCGAAATTCAATTGTTTTTAAAATTTCAGTGACACTTTGATTAGGTTTAGTTATTTGTTTGTGGCTGCATTTAACAAAATCCCATCCCAATCCCAAATATTTTTTTAAGTTCAAAACTTGAGCAACATTTGCGTTTTTTTCCAAAATTTTTAAAATGGGACTCCATTTATATTTACAAAAGTAGCGTGCTGAAGAGCGAGATGGAAATGCAGTTTGAGACTACCAGGATTGATGGAGTCGAGGGTTCTAATTGCGGGACCCTCAACACCTTAAGGCCGAAAGTGACTGACTATCAGTCTTAGCGTGCGCGGACATTACCATCTAAGAAGGCACTTCAGTATCATGTGTTTAGAAGAAGAGGCAACTCCAATCATGTAAAGAGCTGCGCACCACTAGGGGCAGTCGATTAAGACCATTAGGAGCTCAATTGAGCCCGGGGTACTACCCAAATTCCCCGTGAAATAGGTACGGACATAATGGATCAGATAGAATAGGAATAGGAATTTACAAAGATATTTAAAAATGCTCTCGCGATTTAAAGACCATTTGCCATTAAAAGCAAATTTTCATCTCCTACCTAAGTTCTAGTTGCGATATACTAGGTGGTTTAAAAATTGATATAGGTGGAAGGTGCACTTTCTACTTAATTAAGCTCTAGCTGCGATATACTAGGTTTTAAAATTGGTGTAGGTGGGGAGCGCACTAGTCTGACACATATTTTTTGGAACTGTTTTGGTACTTTGTAACATATAATTGGAACGCAATATTTAAATATTACATATTGTGATATATTACACATACAAGTCTTATTATAAACATATTAAACTGATATACGTGAATGTTTAAAAACGTTTTTTTTTTTTTTAAATATTGATTGTCATGGTTTTGTCCTAGTCCTGATATAAAGTAAGTACAGAATCGGGTTCGATTGTGCGAACCGGAGAGTGCTATCTACTATAGTTAGAAGCTACTTAAAAATTCGCAGCCAACCGAATTATATATTAATCGACGTGATTTTCTGTCACTTGGTATCAAACTCCACAATAGCTTAGAGGACTTAGTTGGGCAACTATTTTTTTTATTAACAATTAAGGTATGAAAATCCTTTTGTGACCTAAAAGTTCTTAACAAATTAATTGTGCAAAAAACATTGAATATTTTTATTCAATGCGTTGTTAATTGTTAATAAGCAAATAGTTGCATAACTTTCGAAGTGAAACATTAGATACCAATTCAGTTCTACTATTGTCCTTAAACCTACCGTGGAATATGATACTAGGTAGCAATTACAAGTACTATTTATTTGCGACAAGGTAGCAAGTGTACGCCAAATGTGTGGCGAAACCACAATTGTCTGTACTCTAAACAAAGTACGGTTTTTCTTGGTTTTCCGTTTTATTTCATTATTACCGGTACATATTTTGTTTAATTGGATTACGTGATGTTTTTATGTTTCTGGTGTTCTGCTATTTACAATACTGAATATTGCAAGGGATTAATTATTTTAAAGAGTGGAGTTAATTAACTTTGGAACGATTAGCGCTCATCTGCTTACCTTATATTTGGGCAAAAATAATTCGATTCGGATATAATGTTAACTGTTTGTAAATCGTTGGGGTTCGCCAAACGCGACGATGAAGTTAAACAAGTCATTCCGCGTAGAATAAAAGCTGAAAATTTATTTCGTCAAAAATTTCAAAAGTTACTAATAGCTAAAATTATTTACACACAACAATTCACTATTCACTCAATTTTTCCCTGCCTCCGGTTTGGTCTCTTCGTCGCTAATGTTTTCTTAGACACGTTATTAGCATCATCGCCTCTAGACGCTATAATACGGTCACCCCGCCTCTATCGCCTCAATGTTCCAACATATTGTTTAGCAGAACATTAATGCCTTCTGAGCACATGAACTCCATATTTCCTAACATCAAGATCACTATCGAACTGGAAAACAACACTTTTTTAGACATATCCAGTACTCAAAAACTAGGCTTAACCTTAGGTTAAGAAGTCCCTTAAACGTAATATCAGAACCAGATTCTCTCAAAAATCTCCGATTAGTCAAAGATACAATCCGTTTCAATCCATCAACTACTTATCAAAAATACCTTTCTAGGTACATTACTAGTATAATTTATACAGGGCGAGTCAACGATAAAGCAAAGTTACTTCTCCCGTTGGTTCCAAAAGTTATGAGAAAATGGTAAATACAAAAGCTGTAATGATTGTTAGGATGCAAAATTTAAAATTATTTTAAAGTATACATGGTGGCTCAAAATAATGTGACGAAAGTATTTCTATTAAATTTTAATTCGAAGATGACGTAAAAAATATATGCAATGGAATTTGCATTAAATACTACATTTTAAATTGAAAAATCTTGACTCTCTAAAATGGCTCGAATACATTCACTGACATGACCGTAAGAATTGGCAAACAAACATAACAAGCGAAAATGACGTGTAAAGTGACGCTTCCCGCACGCTAGATCGGTGTTAGGCATTTTACAGACGAAAGTAGAAAAAAAGTATGGTGGTGTCAGTAAATTAAAAAAATACTAAGTATAGATTTTCCTAAAGCTAAAAAAAAACATGTGCATGGCCGAAATTTAAAATTTCGTTTTCAACCAATGCGGCGTTCCACTCCCAACATGGCAGTCAGTAAGTGTGGATGCGGCATTTTTACGACAGTGTTTTCTGAACATATGCTTTTATCTCGTTAAATATTTTGGAAAAACGAGTTAAATGTGGAAAATAGCCGTTTAGCATCAAAGTTCAGGTTACTGGGTGAAATGTAGAGGCACCCGCGAAAAATCATAACCTCTATGAAAATATCAATCTTGCTTGCGGGGCACATTTTTAGCATAATAAGGCCACTATATGATCTAATATGCTAAAATGCTTAATTAAATGAAAATTTGCAATTTGTTTTATGGTACTATGACATTAAATGAAAATTTGTCAAATTTCTTAATTCAAAAGTTAAAAAACAGCACAAATGAAAAGTTCATTCGGTCGTTGTCACATATAATAATAATTAATAATGTTAACAGCATTCCTTTTTATTATATAAAGCCAACAGTTATCTATTTAAAAAAATGTTTTAAGTACTACAGGCGAAATTCGTACCGATTCATTATCATTGTTGGATACTTGCAAAAACTATACCTTAAAGTAATGCGCTTTGCTTTCTAATTGCAGTTGCATATTTAAATTCAGGGTGAAGCGGAAGTAAAATGCAAGTTTTGCTCTACTTGGGTCATCTCATTTTGTTTGAACAAGATATAAAATGTTATAAAATTATTTATTGTTGTAAACATGCACATTGTGCAAATATTTGATTTCTTGTGTATATATTTAGATACCTACAAGACAAAGCATCTGGCTGCGCTTTAGAGAAATTAAACGGAACAGTTAACGGACTGTTTGAACTTTCTCCTGAAAAATCGAAGGCAAAACGGGAGACTTTGTATCAGAGTAACCACTATTTTGAGTTAGATACACCGTTTTCAGGTTTATAATTATTATAATTACAATTATTTGGAGGAAAATTATAAATGACACCATATTTTCTGTCGTTGAATATACAAAATCCACCAAAACGTATTCTATTCCATAGAAAACCTACTGCACTCGGTCACATTTGTACAGACTTTTACAAGCATGCACAGCAACGGTCGAGCGAAAACAAATCAGTTTAATTTGTTTGTCTCATATAGCTCTTAGATAATATTGGGGTCCTAAATACTGTTAAATTGATGCGCTTTAAGTGGCTATGGCATGTTCCTACATTTTCCGCGTATGCCCCTAACTTTCACACACCAACTTGCACTTTGCGTCATTAACTCGTTCATTCTTCGAAAAATTCTAATGCTGTCAAAAAATGCCACATGCAAACTGTCAGCGGCCATTGTTGTTGTTAAACGCCAGAAGGTTGAATGTGACATAGGAATATGTAGTATCTATATTGTTGTGTGACGGTCATATAGCTTTTAGATAACATAGTGGCCCTATTACACTAAAAATTGATGCGCCGCAGGCGGAATTGATATTTTCGTAGCGAAGTAAACGATTTTCTGTGTATGCCTCTACATTTCACTTACTAGGCTGTACAAACTTATTGACAGCCTGGACCTTCTCAAAACTTTTTTTTAGCTTTATGAAAATTGATAGCTAATTTTTTTTTATTTACTGACACCACAATAAATTTTATGAATTTATTTACTCCGTTGTCAGGTACAAATTTGACAGTGACATTTTGACATGGCCAACTTATAGCATTAGTTTTGGTTTAGAGCGAATTTTTTTTTATAGTTCATAAATCCCTGTATTATCAGCATAGGTAGGGTCTCCATATCTCTAGTGGCTGTATGTTGACAGCCATGTGTACTGGCGATGATTGATAACTATTTAATTGAGATGTAGCAAGAACTATTGTAGAAAAATGTTATTTTTGTGATTATTTTTAAAAATAAATATATTCCATTATATATATTTTAGGAAATCGTAAAAAAATCCTAATTTGAATAGGTAAAAAATATACAGGGTGTTCCGTTAAAAAATATATATTTGCATCACAAAAAAAGGAACACATTACAACACTGCAGTCGGGATACGAATGGTGTTGCAAAATCTCAATTTTCCAATTCCATTCTATTTCAGGCGTGTTTGGTTTCATATAAAGTAGCCCAGTGTCGCAAAAATCGCAACACTCCTTAAAAATATGCGTAAAAAAGTGCCGAAACGCCGCACAATACTATTTTATTTTGTTATAGATCGGATGGCACGGATTCTCCTGTAATAGAGGATGGTGCCCATTCAGAAAAGCCGAAGCAACAAGTCAAATATGGAGAACTAGTCATTTTAGGGTAAGTTGAATTTAACGATATTATGAAAATGAAAATAATTATTTTGAAAAATTACTTTTGTTGTTAAGAAACTGTTGTGTTCATTAAATTATTATTATCTTCAATATGGTTATTGTTAGAAGGTTAACGCATAGGCGTTTTAACTTGGCAGCTATGTGTTAAAGTATGAAGAAAAAAATCGTTTTTCCATCATAACTTGTTATCCACTGTGGGGCTCTTTATTTACACATTAATAGTCATTTTTTGAGTTGCGAAGGTTTTTTATTAAGCTAAATAAATGTCGTCAGTCTGGCGTCTTCCGGTATCCAAACTAGAATCATTTTGTTGATGTTATGAAATAAGTGCAGGCTCTCCACAGTTTTGTCGGGTTTCTGACATTTGTGACAACGCTATGTTGAATTAGTTGGATGTAGAGAAGAATTTTAAACAACTGTGCCGTAGTCTTATTTAATGCAGCAACTATTACCAAAATATATTTAAAATGAAAGGCGTTTACTGAGGTTCAAGCGATTTGATGTTTGAGTTAATTAGTTACAATAATACAGGGCTATTCAAAAAGAAGGAACAGATTGCAAACATTTATTTCTTCCAAACTACAAAAGATAGGAACATAATTCGATGTCGTAAATCTTCAAGGGCATAGGGCAAGGCATAAAAGAGATAAAAATAGACTCTTTTACATAGCCCCAGAGATAAAAATCGCAAGGAGTGAGATCTGGAGAACTGGGAGACTACTGACGATAAAGTTGATCTTCTCCTCCTCTTCCCATCCAACGTCCTGGAACTTTGCAACTTTTAACGTAATAAATTTTACACTTTTCTTTATCCATTAACGTTATAATCATGTTTCTATCTTTGGTAGTTTCGAAAAAATAACTGTTTGAAATCTGCTCTTTCTTTTTGAATAACCCTGTATAATAGTCCAAAAAAGAATAATTTGTTGTGATTTTCTATTTGCTTTTCTGATTTCCTATAGGTGTGCTCTATTTGATAAAAACCTGGTTACATTTCAGTTATAATGGGTTTTTACCTCAAGGTGATAGAGGCAGACGTCGTAGTAAATTTGTATTATACAAGAGACCTGTAGCAACCGGCGTGAAGAAATCGCGGCATTATGTTGTCAAAACGCCTCATTCGTCCCAAGCGATTCTTGATACGACGCAGCATTCTATATCGTATACACTCAGTAGAAATCACGCTGTCATAGTCGAATATATGAACGATGAAGACACGGATATGTTTCAAGTAAGTTTTGGCCGAAAAGGTTGATTTTTACACATTTAGTGAAACATGTTTTCTGATATACGCACATGCTAGAGAACCAAGTGAGGTGAAATATGTCTCATGCATTCCTTTAAAAAATTGGTCCAGATCCTTACTCTGACTAGATAACTTTAAATTGGTTGTTAGCACTGTCCCCAAGAACTAGAAAAAAATTATTAATTTTGATAGGGACTGGGGGAATATTAACAGTTTCTTTAGGGGCATGGTTTGTATTGTGCTCTTGTTTTATGGACTAAATATGAATTTTGTTTGCTAATAGTTCATTAGCATTGTTATAACATTTCGAAAAAAATAAAATTTAATTTATACCAAATTAAATTGTCTACATAAAAAATATCAAGAATGTTATTACCTGAGCGTTATCGCAAATGGATCAATATTCTCGGTTTGGGAACGCGATAAGAATAATCCATTCTCTAAACACTTCAAATATGATTTATATATTGCGTCAAACATACAAAATTCGTTTCAACTATTGGAATGTGCAGACCGACGGGTAAACCGCAAAGGAGTTCCAGAGAAAATCCAGCTAAATACAGAAAAATGTCTCTTTAATTTCATTCTTTGATATTTTGCCAAAATATTTATGTCTAAAAACGTCATGACCTTTTTTATAGTAGACTGTGGGTACAAGACAATATATTACGAAGTTAGAGATGTCTTAGGTGTCCTGCCTCCAAAGTTTTTTCTAATGCAAAAATTGCGAAAAGTGGCCCCTTTTGCTAATTAAATTAATATTTCATATGTCAAGATAAATTGTTGCACAATTAGCTAGCTACCATTTATTAAAACAATCATTATGGTAATGAAGGATATTATCATAAAAATAAAACTAACCAAAACTGTGTCCTTTTTAATATTCCATTGAAAAATTAGAACTGAAAGACTAGGAATAGATTTTTTTGACAAATAACCAATTTAGTTTGAACTTGAAACATCCATTTTTGTAGCGATTTTGCCAAGAAACTAGATGTGGTTACTTGAAAAAGTCGCAAAAAAAATTTAAACAAAACCTGCATACAATAAAATTTGTTTGCCACAAAATTAATACATACAATTTAGCCACATTTTATTATTCAAAAGTTGACGTGGAACTTAATTTATAGATAGGTAGGTCATCAGAATCAGCTATAGATTTCGTTGTAATGGACACAATTCCTGGCGATAAAACTGGAGAGGTTAAAGTAAATCAGAGTACAATATCGAGATTTGCATGTCGAATCTTGTGCGAACGAAACAACCCCAAAATAGCTAGAATATATGCGGCCGGTTTCGATACATCTAGAAATATTTTTTTAGGGGTAAGTAGTTCTAAAAAAGTTGAATTCAGATTGATTTAAAAATGCGTTTAGGAGAAGGCGTGTAAATGGCAAGAAAACGGTAGGGAAATTGATGGTCAAACAACAAATGGCGTTTTAGTAATGCATCCAAAGGGTGGCTTTTGTGGAGGAGATGCGAAATGTGGTGTGTGGCTGGAAACGTCAGTTGGAGGTGGTGTTTTTACCAGAAGAGAGTCAAGATCAGCTCAACAAAGGGGCCAAGTGGTACGTATCACGAAATATTTCAATAAAGAGAATAATCTATAAACATGCATTTAAGGTTGAGGATGAAACCAATATCCTTCAAGATGGAACTTTAATTGATTTATGCGGAGCTACCCTACTGTGGCGGTCTGCGGAGGGCTTAGAAAAAACACCAGTATGATTTCAACTAGTTGAAAATATTATAACATTATGACCTACTCCTTTTTTAGAGTAAACACGACCTTGAACGAGTGATAGACGAAATAAATGCTGGGCGACCCCAGTGTCCGGTTGGCTTGAATACCTTAGTAATACCCAGGCGAGTTTCTCCAAATGAAAATCAACAGCAACCTTACGTCTACCTTAATTGCGGCCATGTTCAGGGACTGCATGATTGGGGCCAAGATCGAGATTCTGGAGCAAGAAAGTGTCCCATTTGTTTGGAGGTAAATTTTTGATATTATATTTTGATCGGTCCATACATCCATAAATGATTTCTTTTTAGCTGGGCCCAGTTGTTAAAGTGTTCATGGGGTTAGAGCCAGCATTTTATGTTGATTCAGGATTACCAACATTTGCGTTTAATCCTTGCGGACATATGGCCACAGAGAAGACTGTAAAGTGAGTAAGAATTTTGTGTAGGTTGCAAATTGGAAATAAAATGGTTTTCTTTTTCAAATACTTACTTATGGTTTTGGATAAAGCTGAATCGATATTCAGTGTTATACCCTATAAGCCCTATTAAAAAAGACATATTGAGTGCTACACGCCAGGACTTCGTAAGTGGAAAGCATCCTTTTTTCAAAAATGAAAAATCAAAAAAACTGTGAAAAAACGTCACTTATGAGGTAACATCTATACAACAACACTGCATTATTGACACTTTACCAATTTTTCGGCCGATTTAAAGCTTTGCTAACGGATTGACCTAGTGGTTCTCTAATTGTTCAAATAATGAAGGGAAAATTACTCAAATGCGAGTTACGAGGTCCGGCCAGTCGCACTCGGTATATTAAGTAATGATAATTAAAATGCTATAATAATAAACAATAAACATTTTGTAAGTGGAACACTAAAACTAAGATTGATGTTGACATGTTGCTCTGAACTAAATTATTCACACTTGTGAACCATACAATTGGTAATTTTTTTATTAGGTATTGGGCAAATGTGGTTATCCCGCACGGAACAAATGGATTCCAGGCGGTGTGTCCCTTCTGTGCTTCGCCTTTATCTGGTTCACCAGGTTACGTACGACTTATATTTCAAGACAACGTGGATTAAAGAGAGTGAATCAATGTTTGTCTTTGCTATAATGTTGTACAAACAACTAAATCTAAGGAGGAAGTTTATACATAGTTGTGAATAAGCCCTTTATAGGTTATAGTTTACCAAAGCTTTATTTATGATGCATAACATGATTATTTTTGGCACATTATTTAATTAAATTTATCCTTGGGTGCGATTTATCGTCAGATATTTTTTTCCTTCCTCTTTATTTTACTGTTTTTATCAGACCCTATTGAAGTTGTCTTTTCTGCAGCCTTCAACGATAAAATTAAACTATTACATGTTAGAGGAAAGTGGTGAATTTAGAATTAATTTTTGTATAAAATTCGTAGCAATTCCTGGAGATAACATTTACCAAATAAAAGTTTTTGTAAGGGTCATGATTGATGAGAGTCAGGAATCCGCTTAACACTGGCTATTAAATGAATGTAAATAGAGAAAATATTGGTAATATATTTGTGTGATTGAAAGAAAGGTTCGTTTACTAAATGTTTCAAAGAATTGGTCCCTATTGATTGATATCAAGTTTGTTCGAAAGACGTAATTTTTTTATTGCTTCAATTTGTGAAAAATACTTTGAAGGGAAATACTTTGTTTGTTGGTAAGGTTCGCGTGTACCTATGTTTATTTTAGTGATCTGTAATATAATAATTTTAATTTAGGCCACTTACAAATGCACCACTTGTGAGCGCTGGACTCACCACAAACCGAATCTACATGGTATTAGCAACTTTTTATCTGGACCATACATAATCTCCAGAAAAGCATTCATTCACTGACTCTAGATGAAAGTGTTTTTTCATTCTATTCCGAGTCATCACTAGGTCTTGAAACATTATTTAGATATTGCTATTTTTTATAACAAATTGAAAATCATCCCAACTATTGGGGATATGCATTCGAATTTATATTCCAACAGAACCACAGAAACCGAAATTTGTGAGTTGCTTATTATATAAATGTATGCAGTGTCTAACTTGGAATAAATTCAGTAAATCAAAGGAAGCTGTTTTTCAAAAATAGGCTTTGACACATTGATTAGGATTAGAAATTGCGCTTTTTTTGATGTAAGAATTTTTTAATGTCCCTAATGTGATATGACTTCATCAGCTATTTTTTTAAACAAAACGGAAACCGAATTAATTTTTATAAATATTATATCATATCTATTGGATTTATTCAAAAACGACAAGCTTTTGTCTGTGTCTTCAAGATGATTTCAAGAATAAAAACAAACAAACAAATAAATAAATCTGATTCAGCTCAATTCAATTTTTATGCACTTTAAAATTGGAATGGCGAAAGGTACTGGTTTTCATTTTCTGAGCAACAAGAGTATTAATGGGTCCACTGGAGAGCACAATGTGAAGTTATTCATTTATCTACTAGTCAGAAATCTTTTAAGCATCTTGTTTTTCGATTAGATATTTTTTTAATATGTTTTAAATGACAAGGAGTAAAATTTCTAAATTTGAGACAATATTTTTGTCTGTCTCTGGTCTTTGCTAATTCTTGGCCACTGTGGCGAGTGATTCCATTTCGAAACTGTGACTAATACCGACTACAGAGAAACAGAGTCAAAAACCGAGCTTATTTGTCGCACAGTGGTACAAGTGACTATGTTTGCGAGGGGCCTAAACTGTTTTTAGTATTAACGCAATGAGGCTTGCAAGAAATTTTATACAAATGAAATATTTGGTAAAAAAGTGAAAGTCATTAAGTTAAAAATTTAGCCGAAAAAAAAGAAATGAACATATGAAATATGTCGCAGTAAGCTTGTGAAATGTTGGCTTGTCAAATATTATTTGATATATTTTTTTAACATTGCATTTTTAGTTCACACTGCGAATAGGGCCGTTTTATTTTCCATGCTAACAAACAACGAAAGCTTGAATGGCTCAAAAAATTTAATACATACCAATAAGCAAAACATTTCTTGTGCATTCGGTAGGGGGGCGGGGGCTCATTTATTTTTTGTCTGACTAAACACGAAATTTAAAGTTTAGCTGCAAATTGTGTGAATTGTTAAGACTGGTTAGTATTTAGTGTAATATAAGATTGTTAAGATAACACATTGTTAATCGAAAATTTGTAACTGTGTTTCATTGTTAAGGAAATAATTGATAACATTTTATTTTTTACTTTACTTATATCGAAGAATACATAGGCTAAATCACAATTTTTTATTTTATTTCATTTGCTTGAAATGTTGACTCAATTTAAAACCTCCACATTATTAATAAAAATAACAGTTATTTGTGATATAGAAGGCTGCCTGAAAACAACTAGATAGTAATGGTAGTTTATAGCAGCAGTTTCGGACAATATGAAATAAAATAGCTATAGGTGGAGACATCCACATATTTATAGCTAAACTAAGCCTGTAAGTATATCCACATTATCCAAAGTTAATCTACCTGCAGTAGTTGTAAGAAGTCCCATATCCCATTAAATCTTCAAAAAAGGTTATGCAATAGTAAGCTTGTTGAGTTAGGAAGTTTTCACTGTACTTGATCATATCAAATAATACCAAATAACAAAGAAAATTACTTATAGTTGAATATGGCGCTGACCTCACTAAGTTTGCTGTAACTCATTGTTATTGAAATTAGTAGACCTGGGTGGCCCAGGATGGTATATTAGATTCTAGATACCTTTGGTTTATTTGTAAAATTATGAAATTACCTAACTGACCACTTAGCTCATGGAGTTTTATTTGGTAAGTGGACCCCTTACAACAATTGGACTACTTTTGTCACTATGAAACAAGTCTTATCAAAAAGCAGGGGGTAGAAACGATTTATATATCAAAAACTCGTACTGCTGCAAAAGTAATGTTGAAATTATGGACGCGTGATAAGCAACAACAGTATATGACTTGTTTAAAGGGAGCAAGTTTGTTGCACAAGCGTATTAAAGGCCTGGGAAAGTCAGTCGATGAGAATGACTTCCTTTTTAGACCAGGTACTCGGATATTTGTTTGAGCTTTGATTCTTACAGGAACAACCTCCGAAACTTAATATTTGAAAAATAGCTGTTGATAGATACCAATATTAATACTATTATTAATCAATTTTTTTTTCTTTCGAAAGAGCTGCTTGGCTGGTTCACATGGCCTTGAAGTTTACAAACGCAAATACAATGAAATCGGCAGTGTTAGTATATACCAATTTGAAATCATAACCATACCCAATAAACGGTTAATTTTAGTTAGATATACTTTCTTCATGAAATTTTAACTGAATTTTAAAGCAGAAAATTGTGATTTCTGACCAATGACAAAAATAGGACATAAATATTTTTCAAACTTCAATTGAATCAAAATGGAAAGAAATATTTACAAGTAGAATAAAAAGTATTATAATTTATGTTACTATTTAAAATAGCAATTGCGTGTTAATAAACTATATTTTAGGAACACTTAAACGAAAGTCGCTATTTTAAAAGCTAATTTTATAAAATTGAAGTGAAGGTTGTCAGTTCAAATCTAGAGTTTTGTATATTTCCAAAATTTTATTTTATTTGTTTGCGTGTACATATGTAGTATAAGTTTAATCTGTATCTAGTTTACTTAGGATTTAATTATTATTACTCTAGGTCTCACAAAAAAGAATTTATTTGTGCCTGGTTTCACTAATAAAAATGTAAAATATTTGGTTTATTTTTCAACTTCTCCTGCAACATTTTGCTGAATAGTTTTCCAGTTAATCAATTTTACCGAGGTTGACTGTTATATTATTAATCACAATTATGACTGTCATTTTTTTATTTAAATAATTCTAAAACAAAAATTAATATACAAAGTATTCCGTAAAAAAAATTAAGGGTTGAAAATGTTTTAAAATAAAAACATTCCAACAAACGATTATTAACCACCGAGGTGGAACAATTAGGCAATATTGTTTTGTGTGTGTTAAAACTATATAGCACTGGATGTAATTATACAGGTCAGTTATTATTTAGATAACATAGGACATTCGTAACATCAAAAAATATTTAGAAGGGAAAAATAAAAAGATTTCACTTTCTCAAAATATGCCCAGATTACTATATAAAAAATGGCATCAAGTGCATGTTGGTGCATGAACTTTCCATATAGTTAGTAAATATATCGGCTTGGCCTATGCTGACAATGCAGACAGTTTGGAAATCAACATAAAAAATATCGAAGTAGTTATTCAATATGCGCATGCGCGAGCCATGTCTAAAACTGTAACTAGATGTAATTTTAGCGTAATTACGGTGTCTGTTTATCTTGTATACCATTACTGTATCATATACTAGTAAAAAGAACATTCATTGAACCTTTTGTTGATTCTACATGTTTCAGATCGTAATGTTTCATCAAATAGTGCGCAAGACATCCCTTAAGGAAATACTTTTCCAAAAAATTAAATTAATAGTCTCCCGCTGTACATTTTGTTTTTTTTTGTGGATCAAGATCTCTGCAGTAATCAATCACGACCTGCTTTAGTCATTTATAAAAATGAAGAAGTTTTTAAAGGTCATTTAGACCATTTGGTTTTAACCCTTTAGAAACCACCTTAGGCAGCAACAATTCAACCAATATTCTGTTGGAATATGTTGTAAAAGTAATTTTTAAAAGAATAAAATAATTTAGCAATCGCACATACAGAGACGCCAACTCAAATACACACCGACACCATTGGATTGCACCGAGATCTGAAAGACGGAAGTAAAAAATGTTGTAATTAAGAAATATAAAAAAACTCCTAACGCGGTTACACCGGAGACCTACAGTTTATATTATTAAAAAATTGATGTCCGCTCAAAATTATGCACTCATGTAATTGTAATTACCAACAATCTAAACCAATAATGTATGGTTCTTCTTTCTTCTTTACTTCTAATGGCCAAGACTACATAAGGTCATTCGGCCAGCTTACACAATTATGAACCTTATTCAAATATCCTAAATAATACCTTCTTAAAAGAAGGGTCTGGGCCAATCCATTATCCTCCGGATTTGTTACATATACAAAATGGAATTTCAACAAAAAAATGGTTCTTTGACCGATTACAAAAAACGGCCTCCTCCGCTTCCCCCTCGGACCATCCGGATCCATCCGGCCGCCATACCGGCGTGAACAGGAAAAAACGACGGAGCCGACCATGATTATGACTTTAAAACATTCACTGAACACTAAAAACAGTAAATCCACACTGTGGATACCGATTTCAAAGTTTTTGGGGACGATTACAAGGGAAAATTTTGATTTTGAATAGAATGAGATATATCGGAACCATATAGATACTAGAATTAAACGCCTTGCTCGGGCTATGCCGATAATACAAGAACTTATTTTGCAACTATTTAAAAAAAGTAATAAGAAGTAATTAAGTATGTGGAAATCGCTGTTTAGAAAGAAAATGGCGCAAAGTGCAGGTTAATGGATGAAATATGGAGGCATCCGCAATGCGCATGCGGAAAATCATTACCCTCTGTACGCCTGTCGCGTATAGATTCTTAGATAAAAACAGAAAAGAAGTGTCATAGTTTTGTCTCAAAAAAGACTTTCTGGGCACAAGAAATGAAAACTGCAGTTAGAAAAACTAAATAATACGAAATATGTCTTCCATATGATATACGATATTCGAGAATTGATTCTTATTTCTCAAATTGGCTCATGCAAGTCATTTAGACTGGGCTGTATAAGTCTTGCTAAATTTATAATCTATGGTACAAGAGATAAGCAACCAAAGAAAGTTCGTGCCGAAGATCATTGATAAATTTTGGTAGCAATGGTTTTTTTTTTGGCCAGGTTCAGAAACATCTTTTTCCGGTCAAATGTAACAATTGTAACCCTGTAAATAAACTTCGTTATTTTGTGAAGACATTGTTTAATATTCACTGTTCTGGTTAGTTTGGTGAATTTGCTTACAGAAAATATTGACTACAGTAATACCCCCTCATCTTGTGAATGGGCGGCAATCTTTTGGAAAGCATGATGTCATAGAAAAAGAAGAAGAATAACCCCAAAATGTCAAATTGGTTTACAAATTTAAATGCAAAACACTAATAAAGCAGTATTAAATGGATGAATAAAAAAAATGAAATCTTTAAGAAATTAACATTAGTTATATTAAAATGTCGTTAAATGAAACTATAGAACGGCAGAATAATGAATTTGAAGCACTCCAAGTAGGTTTGCAATGAATTTTTCTAATTATATTTTAAGATTGTAATATTCCTAGGCAATATATGCAGATGATCTAAAAGATAAACGAAAGAAAGCAGCTTGGAATAAATGGACTCCTTTAGATCTGTCAATTACATTAACTCCATTTCAAGGAAGTTCTGGTCCTAGAGAGATTTATGTGAAATTGGATCTCCATATTATATGTTCTGAAAATTATCCAAATGAGTTACTACTTATATGCTTTTTCAAATTCTTAATTACCAAAATGTAAATATTGCAGAGTTCCCAATATATTACTTGAAAATAGCAGAGGTATATCTTCTGCCTTACTGGTTCAATTGAAAGCAGAGCTTGAGTATAAAGCTAAAAAATTACAAGGGGAAGAAATGATATACCAGCTGTGTCAGTATGGCCACGAGTTTTTATATAATCACAACAAACCTGCTATGAAAAGTTTATATGATGAAATGTTATTGAAGCAACAAGAAAAGCAATTACTGGAATTGCAAATGAAAGAACTGGAACAAAATCGGATGGTAATATTTAAAAATGAAATTTTTATGCTGATACATATAGAAATTTACATAGATAGTAGGCCATGTTCATTATTTACATTATTTACTTTTCTGTTCTTTTGTTATGTCCTCTTTTTTTGGATACATTTTATAAAATTTTTTAGACTAGACGTTTATAGTAGGGAATTTATTTAACATAACAATATTAAGGTTCTTTTTAACTTTAAATACTTGTCACTTTTCAGGATGAATATTTTTTATTGATTTTTATAAAATGACTGCAAAACTGCTGAAAATATTTTGTCCAATTTTTTACATTTTTAAGCATGACTAGTTGAATTAACCTCATTTTGACCATTGGATGCCCAAAAGAGTGAATGCATTTTTTGAATAAATTAATTCAATTTACAATGTTAATTCAACATTTCAATAATAACTGTATCAAATCATATTTATTCTTGAAGTTGTTGGCAGCTGTATACATTTTACAAGGATTATTTTGCATTATTTGTTTTCATTTGCACTAAATACCCTTATTTCATGTAATTTTTTATACAATAAGTTTTAGATACGTAGTGTAAGTGTTCATCCACTTTTAAAATTTAGTTAATCAATTTAAAATTAAGTAATACTAAGGTTTATAACATATGATACTAAACTTGATTCTTATATTTTGCCTTCAATAGTAGAGTATCATAATGTTTTATTTTAAGAAAGAAAATATAATCAAAGAAGTTCAGCAACGACAAGAAATGTTGATGGCCGAATCGAAAATACGGAAGGAAATATCTGATGATGAAAATGAAGAAAACATTCCCAGAAAATTTTCTGCTGATTTTAGGTAAATTGCCAAATGTTTCTGTTTTAATTTTGTTGTTGTTTATAAAATTTAATCTGAAGGGATTCAATTTTTAATGTTTTAGAAATGAACAAAATGTTTTTTCTTTTTGCCCTAGGCACTATACATTGCTTCTTAATGCAAGAGAGAAACAAAATATAAATTTATAATGACAGGGTGGACAACTTAAAGGTTATATAGTAAAATTCAGATAAATTGCAACTATTTGCACTAATTTACATACAATAGGAAGACGAGTTTGGTGAATAAATTTAATGTGGCAGCGGCATTATTACAGGTAATTTATTGGAATAATAAATAATAATAATTATACATGATTATAATTATAAAGGTGAGCAGATAATTGAGATATTAATTATTCTATGATGAAGTAAATAAATGATTAAATAGAAGTAAGAATAGTATGAAAACAGATAAATATTATTATTTAAAAAATGTTTTGTTTGAACTATAGTCATTGCAGTCTAGAGAAATAACGGGCTCTACAGTGTTTTCTAGCATGTTATCAGCGTCCTACATTCTTCTACTTATGCCTTGCTACAAGCCCTTTTACTTGCGCCCATACCAATTCTTAAGGATTTAATTCACTTAGTCAGTTTTCCGTAATTTATTTTTACTCATTGGTGGAATGAAATCATCCTCTTTCATTTCAGACATTATTTTCTCCAAGGTAAAACTAGTGTATTATTCTTCTGCTTTTCATCCTCATTTATTACATTTTCTTTAGTTCCTGTGCGTCTCTTGGGTGACCTGATATTGATATGTTGTTGACTCTTCAACTGCAGTCATATTCGATCACATTTCAACAATTTTTGCCACTCAGAATGCTAAATTTAAGTTGAGATGACGAAGAGCTTTGAACAAATTTCTCATTTTTAGAAAGTGCAGTCCCTTTCAAGAACAAACCTTGCCAACAACTTGCCAGAAAGTAACTATAATTTTAACTTAAAACACTAAAGCAAATACGTCAACTACCTGTTCCTCTACTTGCCACTCTCGAAACCCTTGACAATCATAGGTACAACGGCGACCGACGGAATGCGACTAAGACCACAAAGTTTTACAGTTCAATGATTTATGACTCTCTCGCATCTCTCGCATTAAGAAACAGAGTATAGTTCTCCAGTTTCTCAGTGTTATATTAAAAGTAATCATCTCTTTCCTCTTAAATAACCTCAAAATGTTTGTGTAATCTAAATTATATGGATGTTTTGTTGTTGAGTAAAAAATACGAATTTTAGAAGTCCGGATCATATTTGCCTGGAAAATGATTCACACTCTGATCATAAAAGCACCGTTTTGATGGAATTTAGTGGCAGAACCATTAGAAGAGGCCACTGTTTAAGTAAGATAATTTTTATAACTTTGTAGTAGTTTGTAAAATACAATATAGAACTTTTATTTAAAGTCATAAGTACGCTACAGTAAAATTGCAAAAATATGATAAAACGAGTGAAATTCTTAGACTCAATGCAAAAGTAAACATAATAAGTACTTATAAGAATTAGAGTAAAAAAATAATAGTTCTTAAAACTTCTACAAATATTGAAAAATTAAAAACCATAAGAGAATAAAATTTTCAAAGCCAAACAAATTCATTTAGTATATTACATCCTATGGAAAGTTCAGGAGAGAAAATATCACTCCATAAATTCTTAGAACGAAAGATATAAACCCTACTATTACCTACAGTCCAAATTTGGGTTATATACTACAGTTAAATACTACAGAAGCTATAAAGTAAAAATTTTTAAAAAAGCAGATCATATAATAATAATAATCTTTACAATAATAATAATCTTTATTGTCTAACAGCTTAACATCAATTTAGAAGACAATTTCATCTTAAGAATAAGTAGTCAGCTATATTCACTCCAGCAAAGTAATAGTGAAACATATAATCCATTATAGTATTTGAAATTTATTAGTAATTAATATGGTAAACTGTGAACGACTAAGACAAAAATGTCATTGTAGAAGTCATTAAAAGATTTCCTCAACTGATAGAGAGGACTTTTAATCAAAAACATTGCTTCTTGGAGTTACTAGGTGCAATTCTGGTTATGCTCTTGCAGTCCTTGAAGGAACATGAAAGTTCAGCTGACTTAGCAACTCATTCAATCGTTCATTCATTTAACAGTGACGGAACTTTAAACTTAGTAATAAATCACTCTGTGGCAGTCCCCTAGCCAGATTGAAAGTGAGAATGAAGAAAATTCACAGACTTTCTCTGTAGCATTTCGATTTGAGTGTTGTACTGACCAAATATTGGTTGCTACACTGTTGAACGGTACTTTAGTTTCTAGCGCGCATAATTATAGTATAACAGTCGAAATCTCTAGAATTTCTCACTATGCATTCTAGCAACTGAATTGCACTTCTACAGGCTTCATCGATATGATTTCTGAAGGAGAGTTTTGTGTCAAATGTTACACCCTGTTCTGTAAAATTGAGATATTTTCTTAATAATACGTTATCCAGGTGATAATTAAAAGTTATAGTATCAGTCTGAAAATGTTATTGCAAAACATTTATCTGTATTCATGGGTAGGTTAGGTTTGGTTAGTTTTTATGAATTTATGAATGCTACAAGATAATCACAAAATCCAAGCATCCTCAATTTAGGGAGCAGTGTATAGCACATCCACTCGTCTCTCGTGGCCCAAAGCCTTAGCAGTGAATTCCGTGAAGCAAGCCAAATTTTCTGATGGTGCTTCGACGTTTAAAGAAACCATGTTGTCTGTGGTTTACCGAGTGTTTCATTTGGTAGAAAATACTATCATGCAGCGACATCTCGAAGGCCCTCGCAAAAGGCGATATTATCGATACAAGCCTGTAATCGGATATATCAGATGCTTGTCCGTTTTTTAGGACGGGAGTAATTCTGGCCTCCTTCCGGACATCTGGAAAGATGTTTGTTGCTAGGGCTTAGTTAAAAATAAGAGACATGGGTTTAACTAAAGCATGTGCGCAATCTCGCACAACCAAATAAGGAACTTTATAAGGACCACAAGATTGTTCTTAACTCGTGCTGATGCTCTTAATATAGTGTCATCAGTTAAGTGATCAACAGTAATAAATGCATTAAAAAATACATTCAACTGAGGGATCTGTTGTTGAGTCTTGTATACCCCCAAAAAAATTACCAAAAGCATTAACAATCTCTTCAGGGCTGGTGTAAACTCTCTTCCCTGTATGTGAAAATTTCTGGCAATTAACGTCTCGGAACCTCTGTGACCGCATTTTCGGCTTTAAATATGTGGTTTTTATATGCGACATCAATCATTCTTTTACGGTCTGCACGTATTATATTGGATTAAAACCGACTCTGAACTGTTGTATTGGTGTTTTTTGAATTATTTCGGATGTGAACCATACCGGAAATGATCTTTTATGGATAATTGTTAAAATGTATAAGGTGTTTTATTTTATATGTTTATAAAGGGCCGAAAATAGACCCAAAATGCTATTTACAAATCTTCTGGGTTCCTCCTGAGTGGGTTCCTGAGAAATCGAACTTGCTGACGTTTCGCCAATCATTTTTGCTTTGTCTCTCCAATATATCCTGCGCCGCATATGCATGGAATGCTGTAAACTCCTAGTATCTCAAACAGAATATTGTCTTTGATAAGTAGAAGATGTTGAGAGATTTTTGGTTAGTTTTGGTTAGTTAAGGTCAGGAGGAATGCTGAAGATTTGTAAATAGTGGTTAATACCACAACAATTATCCTGCGGAAGTTTTTTTGAAAAATTATGAGATACATTGAAAAGTTTTCCGCCTAACCCAGACACAGTATAAATTTACCCGTTGTTTTTATGATATATTATTTCAACACTCAGTTAATAAGATGAAGATTGAATTGGTATCCCAAATTTGAAAATTGCTGCTACAAGTGACTATTTACACCAGCGACCAATTG
This sequence comes from Cylas formicarius, assembly GCF_029955315.1. NCBI lineage: Eukaryota > Metazoa > Arthropoda > Insecta > Coleoptera > Brentidae > Cylas > Cylas formicarius. The sequence goes on along the minus strand of NW_026844214.1, from coordinate 8,267,131 downwards.
CATTACTGACAGGGATTGTTGGAAATTAAAATTGTTGTTTAATCTTTAATTGTTATTTTTTCTTGGCTATCCCGAAGACTTCTCAATTTATACTCATAGTGTAAAAAGTTCATTTCCATTTGAGAAATTTCAGAAATAATTTTAGCAATTTCTTTGCTACACAGAGATTATTTTTATGGTAAGTTTTAAATTAAATCCAAATATCTATCAAATACGGATAAAACGATTTCCAATATGCCAAGGCTTCAATATGCCAAAGACCCATTTCCTAGCTTAATTAAATGCATGTAACATATTTTTCAGGACATTTTAGTAAAGAATATGTATCATTTTTTGGAATGGATATAGATACTGGTGAGGCCTTAGAGATTTTAGTATGGAAAATTAAAAATAAATATGAATTGCCCCTTACACAAAAGCTTTCTAGCATTGACCAGGAAGTGAATTACATTGCAAAGTTGAGACACGTCAATTTGAGCCACTATCTAGGTTTTAAATATGAAATTAATGGTGAATATATTAATGTTCATTTACTGAAGGAGTTTGTTTGTGGTAAAACTGCTTCGTTTTTTAGTTTTGATTAGAGTTATATTAATTTAGGCTCAATTTTAGGAGTTACTTGCTTTTCGTTGTTCACGGAACGTAATATTGAACCTGGCATCGACTGCTTGAGATATTTGGCTAAGGGGGTGTTGCTGGCTTTGGAATATCTGCATCGAAATAATGTTGTTCATAAAAATCTTACAGATTCGTGCGTTTTGGTTGATTATAAAGGTTAGTAAATATTTCTTCTAGTTTTTTAAAATAAAATGTGTTTTGTAGGTTGTATTAAAGTTGCAGAATATAGCATCCATAGGCGTTTGTCAGATTTATTGACAACGGTACATGGAAATTATGGGAAAAAATCTGACATATATGATTTTGGAAAATTGTTGCAAGCTCTATGTTGCGTTGAGAAGATTAATGTTTCCAATACATTATCGACTGAGCTTGTCGATCTATTAGAAAAGTAAATAGAAGAAAAATTAACTTTATCTCTATATAATTAATGCTATTTTTAACTGTCTGCAACATCAATAAGTAAGATTATAATAATAATATATAATATAAGCAGAATAGTTCCCAACTGTGAACATATTGAAAAACACACCTGAAACTTAAGAAAGAGCCTATTAATAATTGCACACAAATATTGCAGTTTTGCAATTTTGATTGTTTATTATCATTTGATAATACATAATGTACATTATTTTCATTTTCCAGATGTATGAACAAAAACGAAAGAGCTCGTCCGACTGCGAGTCAGCTTCTTCATCATTCGTTTTTTAATAAACACAAAGTTAGCTTTCAAGAAGCGGAGGTTATTGAAAATTTACCCATGGATCGTTCTATATCTCCTAACATACATCAAAATATATCAGCTCTTTCCAAAAGTAGTACTGGTGGCCAGTCCCGAATTGATGTTGAATTTGAAATTATGGAACTTTTAGGAAAGGGCGCTTTTGGCGATGTTTTAAAGGTATAGAAAGTATGCTGCTTTATACATTATTATTTATGTTTTTAGAAAGAAATGTGTTCAGAACACATTAAATTAACTTTCTGTTATTATTTCTGCCTACTGAAGTGGGTGTTTTAATTATAAATAATATCTAAACATTTAAAAAACAATTTTAGGTAAAAAATAAATTGGATGGACGCTTTTACGCTATAAAAAGGATAAAACTGAATCCTCAAAAAAAAGTTTTGAATAAAAAAATTGGCCGAGAAGTTATGTTGTTATCGAGAACTCTTCATGAAAATGTAGTGAGATATTATAACGCTTGGATAGAGACTACGACTATGAAAGGTGATTCCGAAGATGAGATGAATAGCAGTATTACAACCTCAGCTGAGACCAACATAAAAACTAACATTCCCAAAGAATTAAAAAATAACCAGGTAAAACGCGCGGGATGTTCTTCTATGATGTCCAGTTTTGTGTTTAAAAAACAAATTTTAATTATAAGTATAGAATGAAGTAATCATATGTTTATTTTGTCGGAAAATAACTGAACACGAGGAAAAGCACGGCGACTTCATCAAAATCTTGAAAAATAATTTTTAATTTTTCCTTAATATTTGGAATACCTCATAATGTGTATAGTGTGAAAAACTAGATGGAAGTAGACTCTATACTGATAACGAAATATATTCTATGCTAGGGAAAAGTAAATGTATCTTTATTACACCAAGACTCTTGGAATCAAGAGAGAAAGAGGCAATAACTATATAGGGTGTTACCATATTTATTTATTATAAATTTGGGTTTTGCAAACCTAAAGACTAAGTCTCGAGTCTCATATCCTTCTGACGCGTTTAACTATTCCAGTTATAACCACACTATACAACATACTACAAAACTTTTAAAACTTTTTAATCCTCCCAAAATTCTACCTGTTTTTATTTAACGGGCGCCGCTGGTTATTTTTGCCAGACTTTATAATCTTGAGATATACAACATAAAAGTCCATTCCGCCATTTATACAACATTGCAATCTACGGACTATATATATTGCAAGAATTCAATATTCTGTTCATAAGAAATGGAAAATTATATACTATTTCTTTTTATTTTAGTTCAAGAACAAATGCTGACCAAAGGAACATTATTATTTAATTCATCTTCTTGTAAATTAGGATTTTTTTTGTTGCCAGTATTTTGGAATAATATAATCAATCAATTCTGGTTCATCTTTTGTGTATCGTTTAAGTTTTCCAGTTCTTTTCACGGTGGTAGCGAAATTCATATTTAAAAAGAAATGTCATAATTGTATTTGTGTTATTAACACAAAACTTTGATTGGAGACATCCGATGGTATTGAAATCTCAAGAGAATTGAAACAAACTAAAATTTAATCCGACTTAAATATGTGGTTTGGGAGGTGAAGCTAGGTGTGATGTTCTTATCTTTAGTTTTATGGCTCTGGTGGATAGAATGATGTGCAGTGTATATTTTTATAGACGTCCCTCGTTGATGATCTGGAAAAATTAGGTCTTCCTATGAAAAACTTTGAAATATCTATCACATATGATAGTAAATCGCAGGCACTTTTTGTAAGTTCGTCTGATGATGATTCTTCTAGTAGTGAAGATGAAGCTTGGCGAGGACACATGGGGTAAAAAACTTTTCAGTTACTGAGATGATAGAAGTCCTGCTGTATTTTAATTACCTCTAATTTTTAGTGTCTGCAAGAGTTCTAACACTGATTCTGAAAGCATACAATTTGAAAAAGGATCGGTAGAAGAATCAGAATCAGAATTATCTAGTGCATCTATAAAATCGGCAAAACAAATTAAGATCGTCCCGGAAATAATAAAACAAGAGGCCTATATGTATATTCAAATGGAGTTTTGTGAGAAAAGTACATTAAGGACCGCAATTGACAATAATTTATATTTAGACGAGGATAGGGTTTGGAGATTATTTAGGGAAACTGTTGAAGGTAAAAAACGGCATTTATTAAGTTTGGAAATAATTATTATTAACACGAAAGGAGGGTATTGACTTAAATAGTTATATTTAGATAAGGATAGGGTTTGGGGATTATTTACGGGAATGGTTGACGGTAAAAAATGGCATTTATTAAGTTTGGACTTAATTATCATTTATAAGAAAGGAGTGTATTCCTTCAAATAGTTAACTGTTGTGTAGATTGATAGATTTGCGCGGAGGTATTCGCTAATATTATTTGAAAATGTATTTGTATTATCTGTTTCTAGGTTTGGCATATATTCATCAACGTGGTATGATTCATAGAGATCTCAAACCTGTAAATATTTTTTTGGATTCGCATGATCATGTCAAAATTGGGGATTTTGGTCTAGCTACTACGATTGCTATTCGATCAACCGCCGGCGATTTTGCCATGTCTAAAAACTTATCGGATGTGGTAAGAGACGAACTTACAGAGGAAAGCAAAACTGGCCAAGTTGGTACAGCCCTGTATGTGGCTCCTGAAATTCTGGATCTTCCAAAAGTTATATATAATCAAAAAGTCGACATATATAGTTTAGGTAGTATGGTTCATTCAGTTTTTTTGTAAGCGTTTCTTACTAATATGCAAGATTTGGACTTAATTTGCAAAACTTTATCTCTTAACAAATTTGGAAAATAGGTATTTAAAAATGTGTGTATAGAGTTTGATTAAAAGTTCCTCTCATATAACAGTATATGACAATTCTTATCATGTAACAATTTTTTTTTACTTTGTTGGAATTCTGGATAAGTTCTACTGGTATTTTACCAAGTTTTTAATGTAGACAATTAAATGTAGTTGTCAATAGTCCTGATTATTCCTTATTAAAATATTTTTTGTAGGTATAATTCTCTTTGAAATGTGTTACAAACCACTGAAGACTGCAATGGAAAGAAATAAATTATTGGGTAAATTAAGGTTAAAAGAAATAATTTTTCCCAATGATTTTAATCCAAAGAATGAACGTGCTCTTCATCTGGTAAGGTAGGTTAAAATGTAAAATATTCTGAAATTTGAAAATTAATTGTATAGTAAAACACAGAGCCCTACTTAATCATGACATTTCAAAACGGCCAACGTCCCAAGAACTGTTGCAGTCTCCGTATATTCCACCTCCTGTGCTTGAAGAGAGGAAGTTACAAGAAATGGTAGTCAATACACTAAGCGATCCAAAATTAAAAAGTGAGCATTCATTTATTATTTTTTGGATATATTTTCCAATTAGTTGTGATCTTTCTTAAGAATAATATTTTAGGTTATAAGTACCTTATATCAGCGTGTTTGAAGCAGACTCTGTCTCCTGCTCTTGATATTACTTATGATAAAGATCAGTCTTCAGATTCGGTAAAATATTGGCCTTTGTATGAGTTTGTGATGGAACTTTGTGTAAAAGTAAGCATGTTATTGAGGACTCTAATTGAACCAACTATTTATGACAGGTTTTATAGATTTTCAAGAAACATGGTGGGGAACATTTGTCTACACCTTTGTTTATGCCCAAAAGTAAATATTATGAAAATACTGAATCCTGTGTAAAAGTCATGACTCGTTTTGGTAATGTTGTGTCAATTCCACATGATCTTAGGTAGGTGATCTAAGTGGTACTGATTGAAGGCCAATGTAATTTTTCAGGGTTCCATTTGCAAGATATGTTGCCTGGTACTATATCACGTGTTTAAGAAGATATTCTGTGGAAAGGGTTTATGAAGAAAAAAATGTTGTTGGTTTCATGCCCAGGGAATACTATGAATGCGCATTTGATATTGTAACACCCACACCGGGTACAAGATAATTGGGTTTATGTCTTTGGTGCTTACACATTAGTTTTAATTTTCAGGGAACCTTTTGTCAGATGCAGAAGTGCTCTACACAGTTTATGAAATTATTAATGAACTTCCAGGTGCCAGAAATAAACACATTTTAATTAGGTTAAATCACGCAAAATTATTAAAGGCAGTGCTTATACATTGCGGCATAAAAGAAAAGCACGAAGAAGTGTTTAACATTCTTTTAGAAAACAAGGTAAAGCCAAATCATTAGATAATATTTCGCGTAATGTCAATTAATTGCAGCTTGCTTTTAGTATGAAAAGATACCCAAATATCAAATTCAGAATTTTTTCGTTGGTCATGGTCTCTCAGATAACATGATCAATTTGTTAATGAATTTTTTGAATTCAGAATATGAAGTATCCAAATTGTCAAATCATTTTCAAACAATTACAAAGAAAAAAACTGGGGAGGCTTGCTCGATGGCCAAGGAAGCTATACATGATCTTAAACTAATTATTCAAAATGCGGAATCATATGGAGTTAAGGTCAGTAAATTTATTATTAAGTTCCCCAGCCGGTGCACTCAAGATTATTTTATAATAATGAAAATTTAAAGGAGTAACTTTCTTTTACTGTTTTGGCTAGAACTTGGCCACTGACTATCTTATTTAGCAATAAAACGTGTATTCTAAATATTTTTAGTTTTTGTAGCTTATTGACAATAATTGGCAGTTGTTTTTGTTGCTGAAATTTTAAATTTTCTGTTTTTAGTTATATATATTATTAGAAATTAATAAAAAAAAGCTAAAACACGTATACAGTCCAATCACATTTACGTTTATTACATGAATATAAATAATCGAAAGCGGAAAGTTAACCCGAGCAGGAAGAATATCTGCCTGACCAATAGACGTATTTGTGAAGACCGTAGCCTTACACCTAGCTTTGCTGCTTCCAAGGCAAACACCAAAAGAAAAATTAATTTGGACATATTTGTGAAGACCGCAATCTTACACCTGGTTTGTTACTTCAGAGACAAAGACCAAAAACGTAGAAAAAGAATTTTAAAATAATCCCTCATTGGAATCATTTTCATCATTCTTTTTTCATGAATTCTAGAATCCCTTGCATATCACAATATTGAGTCTATTATAGGGGCCATGCTCTAAGTTGTTCCTCAGCAGCCTTGATTATAACCTTCATGCACTGCAAAACTTCATACTGTCCCAAAAACTCATAATCGCTCTTGCTGATGTGCATCTGCGAATCCCTGTGCAATATGCAACATTATCCCTAGGCTTTTGTTTCCTGCTACCCAAAATGGAACTTGATGCAAGCTTCTCAGCTACACGCTGTCTGTCCAAACTACGATTACGAACTGGTGTCAAATATTTCGACAAATTTTTCAATAAGGCTTGAATCAAAGGTGTTGAATGTTGAATCCCCAACAAAAGTTGCGATGGAGTCATATTTGTAGATTTTTGCGTTGTAGTATTTAAAACCAATTATATTTTCTATAGTCGGCTCGACCATTCTGATTTTATCTAGGTGTCAACTCTAAGGAGGTTTCTGATGGTACTCATATAACGCTCTGCCTTTCCATTTCTAAGCTGCTGTATTAGGTTTCGGATTTCTTCGCTAGCTAATTGTTCCTTATAGGCCCAATCTTGATGTATGATTCTCCGTACATTGGGTTTTCTATTAAGGCGATCCACATGGAGTAATCTGCTGCCTTTACAATACACTCTTTCAAAATTGAAGTCTTGTAAATACACCTACCATTGGGCGATTCGGGGCAATAAATCCTTTTTGAGCATTGTTGCCTTGATGGAATTACAATTGGTAATTTCACAACAAGTACGAAAATTAATAAGAATGGTATTAGCACGTTGTAGTTCTTTTGCTAAAGCGGAAACCACTTTGGGCTGAGCTTCAAGTTTCTGGAATTCCTCCATAACCCAAACTGCTTGCATCTGTGTGAAATTCTGTAGGCAATAATAACACAGACATTTATGAGGCCACTATGAAAAATTTTTGAGATCATGCGCATGTGCTAGATTTAAAATCTCGCTTTTAAGCAGTGACTTTGCGGTGTACAACAACTGACAGAAGCGGCCTTTTTCTGGCAGTATTTTGCCAAAATATGCACAGATATCGTTAAATGGCCTAGGCAAATGAGTTACTTGTGTAAAAATAGTTCAGGAAGAAAATGGCGCAAAGTGCAAGTTTGTGGGTGAGGAGGTGTAGAGGCATGCCCGGATAATTACATTATCTTCTCTACGCAAATATCAATGCCGCCTGCGGCGCATTAATTTTTACCGTATTATAGTGCCATATTATCTAGTGCTATATGCATGTAGCTATTAGCTAAGACAGTGGCCTCACCCACTTTGCGCCATTTTATTTGTAAATAGGGATATCTACTTTTTTTGCTGAACATTGAATGGGATCTGCACATATTGTGAGATAATATTTCAAAATTTTTACGTATCCTAGTAAAATGCGCAAGTGGTAAACATGTATCAACCAGGAAATGTTAAGAGCTTATCAGGCCTCTTGGATATAAAGTACTTGACTTTAACCAATGATTATTTATTGCAGTTTGATATTGTGGTTGCCCCGGGACTCGTATACAATGTCCAGCAATACTCAGGCATGATTTGCGAATTTTCTTGTGATCTAAAAAAGAAGCACAAACACAATGTTAAAGAAGTTATAGCATGCGGGGGTCGGTATGATTCAATGATTTCATATTATCGAGGCGTTATGGAACAGGGTAATAAGTTAAAAAAAGAAGTCAGCCAGTCCGCCGTGGGTATCTCCATCCGTGTAGATAAAATTGTGCAAGCAGTACAACAATCTGTAAAAGAGGAAGAGTTGCCCAAAACAGATCCAGTAGTGATTATATTGTCTTATACTAGTTCTTCCAATTTGGTGAAGGAAACCAGAAGGGTATAAATTATATTTTTTTAACATTAAACGGTTATTGTTAGTGTATATCGTTTCCTACACAATTTGCTGTAACACATTGTGGATTTGTTTTTATGATTACACATATTAAACGAGGCTAATACACTAATTTCAGATCCAAAAATCGTTGTGGAATGCTGGTATAAGATGCTTTGTTGTACATGATGTAGGAGATGATGAGATACAAGAAAAAGTAAATTTTGTTAAAATGGCTCATGTTATAATATTAAGTGACAATGAACATGGAATTGTTAGAGTAAAAAGTTACGATGGAGATACTAAAGACAGGTAAGGAGACCTTGAAGCTATTCTGAATATATTATGTTGATTTTAAGAATGAGAATAGATTTCAGGAAAAGAGGTATACAGTTTCCGAATTGCTGGAAACAGCACAGAAAATTTTTAAACCTAATAATGAAGCATTTCATGATAACACCCATGCAGTTGTACCTATTTCGAGATCTGAAAGCAAAACAGGGTATATTGAAAAAAATGAACCTGATAGGATTGTTGATATCTCCTTTGTGACAGTTGAGAAATTATCTTCCAATACAAGAAAAAGATATGAAAATCAGGTAATATTTGATGAAATGAATCGGATAGTGTGTTTTATATTATGTGACTACATTTTTTTAGGTTCGATCCCAACTAGATGGGCTGTTTAAGAAACTAACAGGTTTTATAGCAGTGTTAGGTGTTAATCTAGAATCAGATGTTATAACGACATTAGCTTCTGTTCTCAATCTTGAATCTGAAAATTCTTTTCTTCCGTCTGTTGATATGTGTTCAAGAAAGTAAGTTTCTGTTTTTTTCCTGTATTGAAGATTAGTAGAGCAGAAATATTTTAAAAAACTTAATGTTTTATTTTATTTTATAGGCATCAACGGCATAAAAAGTATTTAGGCGATATTTGTGATGAAATATGGGACTTGAAGTTGAAGAAAACAAATCCAGTTATTATTCTTTACAGTTTACCAAGCAACAGTTATAGAGTGATTTTTTGATATATTTTTTTTAAAGACTTTTTCTGTGACGCTGTAATGAACTTGAAACTTGTAATCAGTTTACAATATATGAAAACAGGAAAGTAGTCATTATTTTTTATCACATGTAATTCAGCAATTCATGACAAAATGAACTGCAGTAAGTGATAATTGTATCATTACATTTTAATCACCTAAATGTGATTGTTTTATATTCTCACAACATGGTTCCTAACAACTATAATATGGAACAAAACAAAATACCTCTAAAATAAGGGAATTTGAGTTTTCCAATTTTTTGAATTTACTGCTGAGGAAATGGGTCGGGCAAACCCAAAAGAAAATATTTATCTCATCATGTTTTATGTGAAAAAATATTTCAGTATTGGGGGTTCCTAACTAGGATGGATAAGTGGTATGGCCCTTTAGGTTATGAATTAGCTTTACTATATGCGAACACGATGATTGTAACCGCATATGGTTTTGAACAAGACGGGCACCTCACCATGTAAGAGAGTACCTGAAACAAATCTTTTCTAAATTTTCTTTGGGGTCACCCAAAAACCAAATCCAACACCTTGGCTGACTTAGAAGAGTGGATAAAAGCAAAAATTCGAGCAATAACTATTAGAGCTGACCCCTTAGGACATTGTCATTTATTAAAATAAGTACAGTTTTTTTTTAATAGTAATAGTATTTTACATGAAAAAATACTGAGAATTTTAAGGGCAATACAAAAATTGAATAAAAATATACCCTGTCTATTTAAAATAAGAATGTTTAATAACAGATTAAAAAAAATATATAAATGTGGCAACGTCGCCTATGCATCCATTGGTTTCGGCCTAATTAAAAACCCCCTTATAATAAATTTCATGATTTTAAGTCTAATAATTCCTGAAATATATGATCGTTGCGCGATTTTTGTATATAATGTGTGGTATTCACTTCACTTTGTCTCAGTTATTCGTTGATTGATGAAAAAAGTATGAAAACTTTTCGTGCTAGCATTAGCTAGTGGATAAACTTGTCGAAACTTATGTTTTTCTTTGATGTTTTATGGTAAGAACGGATTGAGTTATTATTCTGTTATTATATATCAAAAAACCCGCTCTGACGGCGTCGATAAGAACTAGACATATCACAAAGCAGATGCGTTTTGATGATACCTGATAAAACGGGCGGAAAGTGTCACTTTAAGGCGCCAACTGTGTTACCCATAGCCGCAAGTCACTTCGGATATTTCCTGTACTTTATTTACAGACTTGCGTGGGATCCTATGTTTTCGGTAGATTTTAGCCACGGATGATATTTCAAATTTTGCCAATTCTTTACTCACTTTAGTTACTTAATGTCTGTATTCGTGCGGTAACTAAAAAGTAATGGTCATTGAAAGAGTATGCAACACATTGATAAACTTCCTCTGGGGTTTGTCAAACTTGTTGCATAATATACTATTTCCAACGAGCCGAAGTTTTTTCAGTTCATTTCGTTCAGTCATTTGTCATTTGTTTATTTAAAAAAATTGAATTAACCTCACCACTTGATTTTAACAGAAAGGTGAAAAAATATTAAACACAAATAACCTGCTTAACCTTAAAAACCATATATTTTCTGGCACGTTACCATGTTTCTTTCAGGAAAAAAAAAACACTAACAATTCGCTTTGCTTTTGAGATACATGGTGAAACAGTTAATTGAATTTTATATGTCTTCTTACGTAAAATCCATCGGCGTACTCAGAACACCCTGGATATATATAATTTTTATTTGATTGCGTTTTTTATTCGCTTATAAAAAAAGTTATAGTTATTGTACCTTTTTACATTAAAAAAAAAGTACTCTTTTTCTAACTTAATTTTATTCCAGTTAACGTAATATTATTGTTATTAAGCTCATTATTTTATTACAAAAAATACGAATAGAATAAAAAAAAAATATTAAACTTAAAAAAAGTGCTCAAACTGATTTCCACCATCTACCAGACAGTTTTCGCATAATTTACGAATTCATCTTTGGGCATTTACGAGGATAATTGGCCTAGATCAGGGACCGCATGCATTCGTTTGCAAATTTTGCGTGGCCC